>NC_041396.2:289765934-290048434 GCF_900747795.2 Erpetoichthys calabaricus | reverse complement strand
AGCAAGACAATGCAAAACCACAATCTGCGTGCATTACAAAGACAGGGCTGAGTATGAAGAAGGTGGGTATCCTTCAATAAGGGCGCGTACAAAAAGACGAGCTTCAAAAGGGCGACCTCAGTTGGGCGAATGTTTTAATATTCTTGCTTTCGCCCCTTTATACGTTCAATCATTGCCTGTATCTAATAAATTTTCTGTAATAATTTTGTTGTGTTTGCCTTTATTCGCCGCGCCCAATTGAGGTCGCCCTTTTGAAGCTCACCTTTTTGTGCGCGCCCTTATTGAATAGAACCAAGAAGGTGTAGGTGCTCGACTGGCCTGCCTGCAGTCCTCGCCTATCCTCAACTGAGAATGTCTGGACAGAATTGCGCAAGCCACTTTTCACATGTTGGGGTACCAACAGTGCGGCCCTCTTTAATTGATACAGAATGACAAATACAAAACATGCATGATGGCACCAATAGCAGAAAATCACGGCGTGAAGTATGACTCAACAAATGCCATCATGTCCCAGATGGTTCTGTGACACCCTGTGTAGTGGAAATTGGGGTCACCAGCCTACACTCCAGGTTTCTAGTATGTGGAGCCGAGCGTGATCAGGATGATGGTGTAAGACAGGGACACACGGACACAAAAAGGGTTGGGTTTTTTGAAAAATAAAGTGAGGTTTTATTTACAGGTGCACTTAAAGAAAACAAAAATAATTTCATGCGGAAATTATATATCAATACACAGTCCAATACCGCAAAGGACACACAAAAACAGTAATTAAAAGGAGCCCAAAAATGATGACTATATACAGTATTTATAGTGCTGACTTCTTCTTTCGGCTGCTTCTGTTAGGGGTTGTCACAGTGGATCATCTTCTTTCTGTCCTCTCCATCTTGTTCTGTCACACCCATCACCTGCATGTCCTCTCTCGCCACATCCATAAACCTTCTCTTAGGCCTTCCTCTTGCCTGGCAGCTCTATCCTTAACATACTTCTCTCATTATACTCATCATCTCTCCTCTGCACATGCCCAAAACAATGCAATCTCGCCTCTCTGACTTTGTCTCCCAACCGTCCCACCCGAGCTGACCCTCTAATGTCCTCATTTTTAATCCTATCCATCCTCATCACACCCAATGCAAATCTTAGCATCTTTAACTCTGCTACCTCCAGTTCTGTCTCCTGCTTTCTGGTCAGTGCCACCGTCTCCAACCCATACTGTATAAAATAGCTGGTCTCATTACCGTCCTGTAGACCTTCCCTTTCACTCTTGCTGATACCCGTCTGTCACAAATCACTCCTGACACTCTTCTCCACCCACTCCACCCTGCCTGCACTCTCTTTTTCACCTCTCTTCCACAATCCCCATTACTCTGTACTGTTGATCCCAAGTATCCCCAAACTCATCCACCTACGCCAGCTCTACTACCTGCATCCTCACCATTCCTCTGACCTCCCTCTTATTCACACACATGTATTCTGTCTTGTTCCTAATGACCTTCATTCCTCTCCTTTCTAGAGCATATCTCCACCTCTCCAGGGTCTCCTCAACCTGCTCCCTACTATCGCTACAGATCACAATGTCATCTGCAAACATCATAGTCCACGGGACTCCTGTCTAATCTCATCTGTCAACCTGTCCATCACCATTGCAAATAAGAAAGGGCTCAGAGCCGATCCCTGATGTAATTCCACCTCCACCTTGAATGCATCCGTCACTCCTACAGCAGACCTCACCACTGTCACACTCCCCTCGTACATATCCTGTACAACTCTTACGTACTTCTCTGTCACTTCTGACTTCCTCATACAATACCACAGCTCCTCTCGAGGCACCCTGTCATATGCTTTCTCCAGGTCCACAAAGACGCAATGCAACTCCTTCTGGCCTTCTCTAATCTTCTCCATCAACACCCTCAGAGCAAACATCACATCTCTGGTGCTCTTTCTTGGCATGAAACCATACTGCTGCTCACTAATCATCACCTCACTTCTTAACCAAGTTTCCACTACCCTGTCCCATAACTTCATGCTGTGGCTCATCAATTTTATCCCCCTGTACTTACTACAGTTCTGCACATCCCCCTTATTCTTAAATATCAGCACCAGTACACTTCTTCTCCACTCCTCAGGCATCCTCTCACTTTCCAGGATTCCATTAAACAATCAAGTTAAAAACTCCACTGCCATCTCTCCTCTCATCTGGACCAACGGCTTTTCCATTTTTCATACTCTTCGTAGCTGTCCTTACTTCCTCCTTGCTAATCCGTTGCACTTCCTGATTCACTATCTCCACATCATTCAACCTCTTCTCTCTCTCGTTCTCTTCATTTATCAGCCTCATTTATAGTGCTGACTGAAAGTCCCAAATGAAATAGTAAAATACACACAAACTAGTGAAACCCATATATATACACAAAACCAGTGGTATAGCGGGTATGGGGCAAGGGGGACATCTGTCTCCGGGTGCAGCATCCAGTGGGCGCCAAATTTCCCTTCCCCATTGCATTTTGGCAAACAGGAGGGGGCACGAAATCTTCAGTTGTCCCCGGGCGCTGAAAACCCTAGCTACGCCTCTGCACAAAACCCAATATGAAGCTGTCTTCCTCGACAGTGATCCAAGTCAGGACGCTGCTCCTTCAAACAGTGTATAGTACAGGATTCAGCAAAAACTAAAATATTCAAAATACAGAAGAGAAAAAGTGTATATACAAAAATAAACAGTACACCAATAACCACTACCCAATAAATACCTCCACCAAAGTTAATTAAGAGATAGATAGATAGATAGATAGATAGATAGATAGATAGATAGATAGATAGATAGATAGATAGATAGATAGATAGATAGATAGATAGATAGATAGATAGATAGATAGATAGATAGATAGATAGATACATAGATAGATATGAACAGCGCTATAGATAGATAGATAGATAGATAGATACATAGATAGATACATAGATAGATACATAGATAGATAGATAGATAGGAAAGGCACTATATAATAGAATTGTCTCTGGATTTTAACCACTTTCATTAGATCTGTTGAACCCTTGAGCGAGGCTCTTAACCTGCATTTGCTCCATCCTAGGTTTGACGTTTTTCTGCACCCAGCTCTGCAAGAAGGTCCTCCAACTTGCAGGAAGGATGGTGGCAGGACTAGCACTCCAGCCACTGTCAAAAGCCTCACAATGTTCTACTCCATTCATATTAGTGAGGTGCTGAGGTGTCATCTGTTGCACGGCGGCGCTCAGGTCCTAATTTGGGATCCTGAGGTGGTCTGTCATGTGGTGGGTACAGCAATGTGCTTAATCAGTGCAAGGCTCCCAACCTCCTCCTCCTCCTCCTTTATTAATGACTGTTTACTCCCAACATGCACATTGATTTTATGGATCATTTATTGACTGATGAAGAGCACTGCACTTTAATTTGAAGCACTTTGCACCGTCTCTTGACTGTGTTTGTCTTCATTGCCCAGCTCATCCTCGGCTCTGGGTTCAATGGCTGCCAAGGAGCATGGAGCCAATGCAGGCTATTACAAGCCGGCAGTGTGGAGTGCCTTTAAAACTTTGGACTTCAAATCCTGTGGTTGTGGGTTCAAATCCCACTACTGACACCAATGTGGCTGTGAGCAAGTCACTTCACCTGCATGGAAAAATAAAAGAAATGTAACCGAGTGTGTCTCTTGAATGCTATAAACGATGTCAGCCAAATTAATTCATGTTTCTGTTAGCTGGACTCCTTATATTTCCAGGCCTACAAGATGAAAGGTGCTAAAAGCGGAGTTGAAAAAAAAATGGCTGACCCGTGCTGTGAGTCGCATAAAGGAAATTTCTGGTCTCCTAGAATGTGTCGAGGCAGGACTTTTCACAGAAAATGTGAATCTGCTTGTATCAGATTAGAGTAATATTTCTGAAGCCTGATTAGACTTTGCGGCTTCACTGTACATAAGCTTTTTATGTCAGAGCGGTTCCTAATTTTGGAATCTGATGCTTCATCCTTTAACCAGGAATGCTCCACCAAAAGATTTTTTTTCTATGTTTTGGGATCAATTGCATTTTTTCCAAACAACGTAAAGAAATCTCAGCAATAATCCAAAAACAATTTATAACGCTCTCCTGTGGTGCTGACGTCACTGTGGAAGGTTTGCATGAATCACTGCCTTTATTAAAGAGACATGATAGATTTATAACAGACTGGATATGGATGTGTGACTATCTGTAAAAATACTTTGAAAAACAAACCAGAATCGGTGTGAACTTGAGTGGGCTCTGCCTTGACTGGCGTCCCTTCCAGGGTGGGGTTGTTGCCTGTTGTTCCCAAAATAGGCTCCAGCCCCCGTGACCCAGAATTGGATTAGGCAGTTGGTCTTATGATTGTATTTGGAGGAGAACTAAAATGGAAAATGAGAAACCACAGAATGAACCCCAAGCAGCTAAAAGCAATAAGAGAGCAGCCTTGAAGGCACCACCTTGGGCGCAACGTCTGCTACTCAGCACAAATAAGCAAAGCAGGAGAGCCTGTGGCATGTTTATGTTGATGACCCATTACAAATGTTAGAGAAGAAGAGCATGTTGCAATCCACGGACGTTCAGTGATTTTTCTTTTGATTAAGTGACTGTGCCTACAATCCGGTATGTCTGTGATTTATCTTTGTAAACTGTAGATGAAGGGGATTGGCACAGCTAAACTGGTCCTAGTGTGGGGATGAGTGTGTGCACCCTGAGATGGACAAGTGCCCAGTCCAGGGGTTGTTCCAGCCTTGTGCCGGAACTGTTCATTTGTATCATGACTTACAAACCAGAACGTACATTAAGATCTTCTTATAATTCCAAGGATTAATAAAATAACAGTGGGAGGTCGAGCTTTTGGTTACAGGGCCCCTAAACTATGGAATGGTCTGCTTGCTACTATAAGTGATGCCCCTTTGGTTTCAGCTTTCAAATCCCGGCTGAAGACTCACTACTTCAGTTTAGGACACCCTGACTAGAGCTGCTGATTAACTGTACAGACTGCATCTCTGTTGTTAGTCATTAGCACTAAAACATAAGAAACATGACAGCTAGAATATTTGTTACTAACCCTCACCTATTCTGTTTCTCTTCTCAGTACTCAAATGTGGCACTTGGTGCCACGGCCCACCTGCCAAGTTGTTTGACTGCCTAAGATAAAGTCATCTCTGATGGAGGATCGCAGGAATCGTCGGGTAGAGGGGTCCTTTCATCAGATTGTCTGTTGCATATTATATTATTTTGAGGATTACTTGTGTTCTGTTCTATGTGTTGTATTGTACTGACCCCCTTCTTTTTGACACCCACTGCACGCCCAATCTACCTGGAGAGGGGTCTCTCTCTGAACTGCCTTTCCCGAGGTTTCTTCCATTTTTTCACTACTAGGGTTTTTTGGGAGTTTTTCCTTGTCTTCTTAGAGAGTCAAGGTTGGGGGGCTGTCAAAAGGCAGCGCCTGTTAAAGCCCATTGTGGCACTCCTTGTGTGATTTAGGGCTATACAAAAATAAATTGTATTGTATTGTATTGTGCCTGACGAGTGCTGAGATAGGCTCCAGCTTTCCCATGACCCTGCTCTGGATGATCGGGTGTAGAAGATGGATGCATTGATGGATGGATGGATATAGGTAGACATTATAGTGAGGTGCCAGGTCTGGTCAAAACTGCTATAATAATAATATCATATTATGTTCTATGCACATGGCAGGAAACAACCCGGTTGTGGCACCACTTAGGTTTGTTGTACACGTAGTACTGTCTCCAGTTCCCTGTTCCATTTTGTGATGTATGCTTTTTGTCATAATAACTCTTCTCTTTTATATACAACATGCTGTGCTTCCCATCTAAGATGGGCTGAAATCTGAATAACCAATGTAGACCTCCATGTTAACATTTGCAATGCACTATGCAATGAATATCTCTCTGTTAAATACCATTTGGTATAAGATTTGTAAAAGCAGTGTAAATGTGTGTGATGAACCATCTGTTTGAACAAAAAAATTCAACGCATATGTCTCTGTTATATGACATTTGGTATGAAATTTGAAAAAAACAGTGTTAATGTGTGTGATGCACCATTTGTAGGAATAACAAATGCAATTCATAAGTCTCTGTTATATGCCATTTGATATGAGTTTCCTAAAAGCAGTGTTAATGTTTATGATGAACCAACTGTTGGAATGACAAAAGCAATGCACAAGTCTGAATTGTATTCAATTTGGTATGGGATTTGTAAAAGCAATGTTAATGTGTATGAGGCACCATGTGTTGGAACAAAAAATGCAATGCACATGTCTCTGTTATATGCCATTTTGTATGAGATTTGTAAAAGGAGATTTAATGTGTGTGATGTGACCATCTGCTGGAATAACAAATGCAATACATAAGTTTCTGTTATATGCCATTTTGTATGAGATTTGTCAAAGCAGTGTTAATGTTTGTGATGTGCCATCTGTTGGAACAACAAATGCAATGCATAAGTCTCTGTTATATGCCATTTTGTATGAGATTTGTCAAAGCAGTGTTAATGTTTGTGATGTGCCATCTGTTGGAACGACAAATGCAATGCATAAGACTCTGTTATATGTCATTTAAATTCAAACTTAAATTAGCGCTTGCTTAGCATGTAAGAGGTAGCAGGATTGCTGCCAGCATTCTCCAGTGAGCCCTCTAAGCTCAGAATTTTGAACAGGACTACATTAAACTCCTACTCATAACACAGTGCAATGCCATTTTAGGGTGGAAGGATCTGTGCTAGTATCCGGAAGGTTGCTGGTTCGAGTCCCCGTTACTGCCGAAGGGGATCCTACTCTGCTGGGCCCTTGAGCAAGGCCCTTAACCTGCAATTGCTCCTGGGGTGCAGTATAATGACTGACCCTGTGTGCTGACTGCAAGGGGTCTGTGAAAACGAATAAAGTCCTAATACAAGAAATTGTATAAGGTGAAAATAAAGAACCAAAAAAAACATTCATGTCCATGATGGGTGTATTTGAACTCCTGACCACTTCTTCTTCTTCTTCTTTCAGCTGCTCCCATTAGGGGTTGCCACAGCAGATCATCTTCTTCCATATCATTCTGTCCTCGTTATCTTGTTCCATTACACCCATCACCTGCATGTCCTCTCTCACCACATCCATAGGCCTTCTCTTAGGCCTTCCTCTTTTACTCTTCCATGGCAGCTCTATCCTTAGCACCCTTCTCTCATTATACCCAGCATCTCTCCTCTGCACATGTCCGAACCAACATAATCTCGCCTCTCTGACTTTGTCTCCTAACTGTCCCACCTGAGCTGACCCTCTAATGTCCTCATTTCTAATCCTGTCCATCCTCGTCACACCCAATGCAAATCTTAGTATCTTTAACTCTGCCACCTCCAGCTCTGTCTCCTGCTTTCTGGTCAGTGCCACCTTCTCCAACCCATATAACATAGCTGGTCTCACGACCATCCTGTAGACCTTCCCTTTCACTCTTGCTGATACCCGTCTGTCACAAATCACTCCTGACACTCTTCTCCACCCATTCCACCCTGCCTGCACTCTCTTCTTCACCTCTCTTCCACAATCCCCATTACTCTGTACTGTTGATCCCAAGTATTTAAACTCATCCACCTTCACCAGCTCTACTCTCTGTATCCTCACCATTCCTCTGACCTCCCTCTCATTCACACACATGTATTCTGTCTTGTTCCTACTGACCTTCATTCCTTTCCTCTCTAGAGCAGATCTCCATCTCTCCAGGGTCTCCTCAGCCTGCTCCCTACTATTGCTCTGACTCCTGATCACAACTGTACAAAATGATATTTTCTATCTCTGGCCATACATGTACCTTCAGCTCCATTCTTCTGAATTCACATGAGTTTGAACATCTTCACTGGTGCTCTCTTTCTAAAGTGCGCTCCTTTAATTGTTTCAATCTATCCAGATAAAAGACAAAATACAGAAAATATAAAAGCAATGTGGTATTTGTTACCATATAACAATACCAAATAGAAGAAAATGTAATGTAAGAAAATAAAATAGATAGCAAAGTCTGGTTTTAAACAGTCTTACTGAAAATCAAAAGTGCCACTCCATCATTCAGGCATTTATGGTAGAGTAGCTTGAGAGAAGACGCTCTTGAGCCAAAGACATGTGACAGTTTTAAAGGACTCAGAGCGCATGAGGATAAAGATTTTCTGTTCTGATGAGACACAAAAGTGAACTCTATAGGCAGCACTCCAGGCAGTACGTCTGCTCATCTCCTGCCTAATACCGTTCTACACTGAAGCACGGTGGTGGCAACAGCATTGTATGAGGGGGGCTTCTTAGTGGCAGGAACAGGGAGACTGTTCAGAAATGAGGGAGCGACAAATGCAATTAAATACAGAGAGGACCTTGAAGAAAACCTGCTCCAGAGTGCACGCCACCTCAGAATGGGGTGACAGTTCACTTTTTAGCACGACAGTGAACCGAAGCATACAACCAAGACAATATTAGAATGGCTTTGGGCAAGTCTCCAAGTGTCCTCGAGTGACTGAAGCTCAGACATAAACCTCAAACAACATCTGTGGAGAGACCTGAAGATGGCAGTTTACAGATGCGTCCCATCAAAACTAATGGAGCTGGAGAGGATCTGCTGGGATCAAATGCCCTAATCCAGGTGTGCAAAGCTTATAGAGACTGGCACACACGTGCACATGGGAGGCAGCTAAAAATACCAAATGAAGGTAATTCTACACCAGGCCAGGGGGTGGCAGGGTGTGCTAACCCTTTTTCTGTTAACACTGCAGACCAAATACGGGAAATTCTGCCTGATTCCGGCTGTGATGATGTCACTTCCAGTTCCGGCCACCCTGACATCACTTCCAGTTCCCTGCCTTAAAACCCAGACCACCTTCTATGTTTCTTCAATGGTGGACTCGAATCTGTACACGTCAGTGCAACTAATTTTGCCTTTTGCAGCCGGGTGGCTGCCCCAAATCTTCTTCTGTGTGTCGAGGCTATTTATTTTACAAGACCTACCAAGAAGACTTAAAGCTGGAATCGCTTCCAAAGGGACTTCTACAAAGTACTGAATTAAGGTTTTGAATCATCACATGAACTTCTTGATTTTTAATAAATCTGTACACCTTCCTTGAAAACATGAGCACTTGAGTGTAAACTGATGTGCAAAAAAGCCAAAAGTATGCATTTACAACTCAACAGAGTGTGCAGAAAGTAAAGGGGTCTGAAAGGTTTCTGAAATCCTCTGGAACTGATTACAGTGTCAGCAGACCAAACAATCGCTCCTGTCATTTATGGTGCCTCATCAAATGACTACATGTAAGCCCTTCTTCATTCGTGCTGTCCTTACGTGATGCCTAATGTAGTAAAGGAAAGCCATTTCTTCCATTATGAGCAGAGGACAACTGACTGGTTGGCTTCCATTACTGTGGCTGTCAGAGAAGTTTTGTTTTCTGAAGTAAAATACATCTCCCTGGTGCTAAACTGTTTACAATTACTACTGTGTCATTCCTAGCATGCTTTACGTTACAGTCATGCCATGAGAATCAAGACTGCAATGCGTGCCTGTGTCGTTAGCAGGTGGCGTCCCACCTACACATGCGGGGCCTTAACAGAAAGGTGTCAGAAACAACAGGGCCCTGCTGGCTCGTCTGCCTGTCCCCTGAGTTACTTCCACAACTGCAGGCAATCAACAGTACAGCAGTGAAATGAATTACATTCTCTGGCCCCCATGTGTACGAGCGTGGAGGCATGGCGTACGTTTTGACCCTTGCAATGTCTTTGGGTCAAATCTGTCCCCACTTTGTTTCTGAAATCAGTACAGCAACCCTATGTTTAATTGGTTCAGAATGAACCTTTAAGATTTGTCCAATGTTTCATCAAATTAACGAGAGATGAGTTAAAAGATTAATTAAACAAATAAATTAAATTATATTTGATTGACTGTTTTTTGAGTTAAAAAAGCTAAGAATGATAACTAGCTCGAGGTAAAACACTATATTTTTTAAATGATAACGACTGGGAGGTTAATGTAGACAGAAATGAGCCAAAGTTAATAGATAGATAGATAGATAGATAGATAGATAGATAGATAGATAGATAGATAGATAGATAGATAGATAGATAGATAGATAGATAGATAGATAGATAGATAGATAGATAGATAGATAGATAGATAGGGGCATAAACAGGGGCATAAGCGAGCCCCAATCCCCAACATGAACACACACAGAATCCTGGGTTCAAATAAAGGATGGTTTTTATTACAAAAATACCTCTTCCAAGTAACACAAGCACAGAATTTCTTTCTCCACAATTCCTGTCAATGCTGCACTTCCCTCCTCCAGTTGAGTTTTGCTGTCTGTCCTCCCAGCTCTGACTCACCTGGATAAGGGAGTGCAGGCCTGTTTACTTTCGGTGCCAGGGCTGCTGCCCATTGGAAATACTTCCGGGTCATACAGAAGTCCAATATACTGTAGTAAGGAGCAGCTCTCCCTGTAGCACCCCCTTGTGGCATTCCCAGTTCCCAGCAGGGCTGTGCTGCCAGACTACAATTCCCAGCATTCCCTGCTGGTTCCCGAATGGATGCCGATATAGAGGGTTGCTACCATCTATCACCTAGGGGGATTAACTATCCATCTGTGACAGTCCGTCCCTGTTCTCTTCTTTTATCCCAGTCAGGGAAGGTACTGGAATCATGTCTGGTCAGGACACCTGTCCATTTTCCCGGGGCATCTCATCCAGGTGGGGAATCTTCTCCAGCTGGGATGTTCTTCCATCCCCTAGGGCAGCCTTGTCCAAGGGTGACCTCTTTCCCTCTGTTGGCCAAGATTCCTTTCTGTATTCTCAGGGCCTCCTTTCAGGGTAAGGGATCTTTGTGACTTCCTGCCAGGATGCCTGTCCATCCTGTATGTCTCCTAGACTAGATAGATAGATAGATAGATAGATAGATAGATAGATAGATAGATAGATAGATAGATAGATAGATAGATAGATAGATAGATAGATAGATAGATAGATAGATAGATAGATAGATAGATAGATAGATAGATAGATAGATAGATAGATACTTTATTAACCCCAAGGAACTTTGCAGTGTTACAGAACATCTCACATAGAAGAAGAATTATCTAATGCCCTGTAAAAAGAGTAAGTACACCACAAGAAAGTTTTTTTCCATATATGTACAAATTAAGATTTGATATTCATTTGCTCTTTAGAAGAAGGTGGTGTGATATAATAAACCTCAAGCCACATTTATATTTTATAGTCCATTGTATAATTTAAATAAACACTAATGCCGATTTTGCTGGTGGAAAAAATTAACTGCACATACTTTTCCATTTAACTTACATTTATCACTACCTCAAATGCCTCAAATTATAATCAGGTGGAAATGATTAGAACACCATTAGGGGGGGATCTTGTCTGAAGCTGTCCTCTTCTTTAAGCCTCAGACATTTTGTTTGGTTTGAAGTATGTGTCATCAGCATACCAAGATGGAAACAGCTCTCTGAGGCCTTCACAAAGAAGGTTCTAGAAGCCAGTGAGTCTGGGAAGAGATTTACACAGCTCTCCAAACAACTGGAAATCAGCCATTCCACTATCCAGAATTATTCAAACAACTGCAACTTTTCCAGGCTAGGCCATATCAGCTAGTCCGTCTTGAGAGCAGAGCACAAGATGCTGAAAGTCTCTAAGAACCCTAGAACTTCATCACAGGACCCCTAGGCTGCTCTTACAACTGTTGATGTCTACCACTAAAAGACGTGTCACAAATTACATCAACATGGGAAGTGTGCCAGGAGGAAACCAGAAAGAACATGAGGGCCAGACTAAAGTTTTCCCGTAAATGTCTATGCGAAGACCAAGACTTCTGGAATAACATGCTTTGGAAGCCTCGGGCAATGATAGAGTTATTTGGCCACAGTACCAGAAGACATATTGGGCAAAAATCAGAGACAGCATTTGAGAGCATTTGCATAGAAGTGTTCTCTTTTGGAGCAACAGGGCCTGAGCAGCTCACCATCATACCCTCTTAAAAATACTGGGACTTTAATAGCATATTATGGCTCTTTGGTTGTGTGGTTCCACGTGGAACTATTGCTTGACAGAGCACCATTGCATTGTGGGAAGGGTCCTTTGGGTATATAAGGTTGGTTCTTTGTGCTTTGAAAAACTTCCTAACACGTAGAAGATAAACTGAAATGTATGGTAGGCTACATAGCAAGACACTAACAGATTCAGAAAACTGGACTTGGTCTGTGTTACGGTACGTATGTAGCAAGAGATGTTTTAAAATTGTGGCCCATTGGTATTTCATAAATCTGTTATCATCAATTCAAGGTTATTTACTGCATGGAGACTGTTATGGATTTAAATAAATAGGGGTCTTTCTAAAACTTTGATGTGGATGGGTCCTTTGGGAACCAAGCATGGTTCCCCTATGGCCTCACATTGACAAACTACCCTGGCACCTTGACTTTAAAGATAATGGAATCCACTATGAATTCTTCGTTGAATCTGAGGGTGCTTGAGAAAAATATGACACCACCTAACAGATTATTGAAGCTCAACCAAAAGTGGACCTTGCAACATGACAATGACCCTAAACACACTAGGGAATGGCTGAAAATGAAGAAATGGGGGGTTCTGGATTGGCCAAGTCAAAGCCTGGATCTGAATCCCACTAGGATGCTGTGTTGGGATTTGAAATGGGCTGTGCACACAGGACACCCCTCAAACATCACACAGCTGAAGGATTCTGCATGGAGGAGTAGAGAAAGAACTGTCAGTTGATATCTGAGACTGCTAGACGGTTAGAGGAACTGCTGACCTTAAGGGGCAAAGCCAGCTAGAAGAGCAAAAGGGTGGACTTAAGCCAGCAGTTCTCAAACTGTGGGGTGCGTCCCACTAGTGTGGCGAGAAGTAACAAAAAAGGGGGCGCGAATGTTGCCATATGTGGCATAATTTCACTATTCGTAGGAAAATTTAAAATTTGTAGCGGTGTATCGGCAGCAAAAAATATAGGAATAAATTTTATTAGGGTTTCAAAAAATACTTAAAGGTTGAGAAACGCTGACTTAAGCGAACATTTCCCGTAGTTGGAAATGGCATATCTATCATTTTTCATTAAATATTATTATAAAATTATTGCAATGTCAAATTTATTGTTTTCAATTATTTCAACGTTATCTACATGAAAAGTAAATCAATCAATCAAATTTATTTAAAGTACAAAATCACCATGCAGCATAAATCTTCACTTGACTCTTTTTCTATCTACAGTATAAGTACATTATTAAAGTTTAAGTATTTACGCTACTTGTGAAAGGTGATCAGAATCACACATAGCCCGATCAGTTACATTTTATACTGTGTCTGACCCTCGTGCTTAGAGGTTATCTTCAGGGCTCTGATCTAAACTGTAATACCACCCTAACATGCAAAGTGGCGCTGCCAGTAATGCCTTCTCCTCCTTCACCCTTGGACACGAAGACATCTGACAAATAGCCCGACATAAACTCCGCCTTCTACCCAGAAGCTCCACCCCCTAACATCACACTCAATCTTTAAGATCCTGCAATGCTGGAAGTCGCCATTCATTCCTGGATGAGCAACTGTGAGTGACACATCACTGCACAGAAGATTTGATTGAAAGCTCAACACCATCCCTTTATTTCTGCCATTTTTGTATATTTTGACCCAACCGGTCTCATTCATACCTCAGACCTTTATACTCTTCCTTCCTCTTTTGTTACAACAACATGTCTGTTGATTGCACATAATGTCATTTCCTGTTAAGATGTTTGCTTGACTGGCCTTTCCACACAGAGGACAATGCCACCTCGATAATTGGGTGACTCATTATAGAGCCTGATGGCAGTAGGTATGAATGATTTTACAAGGATCTCCTAAGATGATCATAGTTGTCCCAGTCGGTTACTTCCAGTGCTCCTCACACCTTGTTTACAATAATCAGACCTCTGTTCTACCACTTTCTTCAGTTTTTTTAGCCACTTTGTTTATTCTGTTGGCATTACCTGCATTAATGCCATAGTGCCAGCATACTACTACATAGGGGATGGCAATGGCCACTACAGACTGGTAGAACACATGTTAAGTGTTACCTCTGTGCATCAAATGACCTCGCCTCCTCAAGAAATGGGGGCAACTCCAATGCTTCTTGTATACGGATGGCTCCCGTTTTGGTCATTCACATGCAACCTGAGGTTCTCATATGTCCTCAGCACCTCTATGTCTTTGCCATCAATGAGAACCTGGGCCAGAATGTCCTTGACCCTCCAGAAATCTACAATCATCTCCTTTGTCTAACTGATGTTAAGCTGCAGATGGCTCAGTTTACACCATTCCTCAACTAGAGCCCCGTAACATGGGCAGGGTGGCAATGCTTAGCTTGTCTGTCTTAGTGCTCCAGGTCCTGGGTTCAGATTCCAGCTGTGGACTTTACCTGTTCTTCTAATTTCCATCCATCTTTTCAGGCTAGTTGACCCTATGAGAAGGAAAGTGCTGGAGGTGTGTGCTGTGGTGACTGGGGTCTTGTTCAGGGTGGCTTCCTTCCTTCCTTCCTTCCTTCCTCTCTCTAAAAAAGAAAGCATTAAAGATGTCATTCAGTTGGAGTGGGCAGCAGCTGGGAGGTGTGGCATGTATGGGCACCACTATGCTGCAGGCGTCGGGACTCCAAAGAGCCACACACAAAAAAAAATAATAAGGAAATCATGAAGTAGAGAAATAAAGAAAGAAAAAAAAAATGAAAGCCACATGAGACGACCTCCTGTCTCGCTTCAAGAAAGTTCAAGCTTTGCCCACAGAGAGAAAATAAAAATCCCTCCAAGTGATGCCAGAAGCTGGGAGCCTCAAAGCACTCGAGTGACTGGCCTCATCGACTTGCTCGGTTTGGGTTGGGGGGCTTCGCTGCGTCTGTCTGTGGCAACTCCCTCATCAAAGGGGTCTGTGGTGAGATGTGCAGGCCACCAGGACTCCAGCGTGCGCCAGCCGGGGGCCAAACCTTCCTCTTCAACTCCTTCTGTCCTCTTTTGAGGAAATAGGCCAAAAAAAAAAAAAATACAATAAACATGAAAAAAAATGTGGGCAGAGGGAGATGCAGCTGGGCTTCAGTTGCATTTTGGTTAATCTGGTGGTAAAGTTAGACATGAAACGAGTAGGACAGGCCAAGTCAACTACCCATGAGAGCACCACTCTTCACTTTGGAGCTTTACCCACGTGCCCTGCTGTGTCAGGCTCAGCCATTGACTCCCCCATCGCCGCCTACAGCTCAGGAGATGTCTGCGGGTATCGGCAGCCATTCACTTAACAAAGAAACTGCACAGTTTTCTCGGAAATAAGCTAAAACGGAATCTGAAAATTTGGTCTTCACAATTCTTCTGCTTTTCATTTATGACCTAGCGTATTGTTATAAATAATTAATGGCATGGACAAAAATATTGGTCCCCTTAAACTGATATTTTGTAACACTGTAAGTGCCATCAAACGGTTTCTCATTGAGATTTCTACACTTCAAAACTGGCTGTTATCTTCAATTCTCTGAGGTTTGATGGGTTTCTTCACCCAACTGATGACTTTCAATTCTTTCCACAGACATTTGGCTCCATTTCAGAATGGTCCAATGATTGGCATAGGGAAGGGTGAGCCTGACTGGGCCAAGGCCCACCCTGATTGGCCATAGACCCAGCCAATCAATTCATTGTACTGTGGAACCTCGGTTCACGAACGTCTCGGTACACGTACAAATCGGTTTACGACCAAAAAGTTTGCCAAACTTTTGCCTCGGTTTACGACCACACACTCGGTATACAAACAGTTCCCCTTTCGGTTTGTACATGTTCAGTCTCTCCCTGTGCATTTCCTGTGCAGCAAGCAAGAGAGAGAGAGCGAGAGAGCACGGCACACACACACACAAACACAGCGAGACAGACGCACATACAGGCAGCGCGAGAGAGATGTGCGCACACACACAGGGAGCGCCAGAGAGAGGTGCGCACACACACAGGCAGCAAGAGAGAGACGCGCGCGCACACACACAGGCAGTGCGAGAGAGAGCTGCGCACACACACAGGCAGCCCGAGAAAGAGCTGCGCACACACACACAGGCAGCCCGAGAGAGACGTGCGCACACACACAGGCAGCGTGAGAGAGAGACACGCGCGCACACAGGCAGCGTGAGAGAGAGACACGCACACACACAGGCAGCGTGAGAGAGAGACACGTGCGCACACACACAGGCAGCGTGAGAGAGAGACACGCGCGCACACAGGCAGCGTGAGAGACAGACGCACACACACACAGGCAGTGCAGAGAGAGACGCGCGCACACACACAGGCAGCGTGAGAGAGAGGGGGCTGGACGCAGGTAGGAAGGCAGTTAAAGAAAGCACTGGGCTTGATTTTGTTTTCACTTCTGTTTACAGCGATCGGTTCGTAGCGTGCATTGTTGCAATGTTACTTTTCTTGGTGGTTTATTAAATTACGGATTTTTCAAATGTTCATTTTTTCCCCTGTGCTTAAAACTCATTAAAAAAAAGTGTTTTTAGCCAGCAGTTGGTAGCACTATAGCGAGAACTATTGCAGTGTTAGTTTTCTCTGTTGTTCAAGGTTTTCTCAGTGTTATTCAATGTTTTTACATTTAGTTTACTATTACGCTGTGCATTCTATGGTTTAATTAACTATATTTGTGCTTAAAAACTTAAAAATATATATATTTACATACAGTTCGTATGGTCTGGAATGGATTAGTTGTATTTACATACAATCCTATGGGGGGAAATTGCTTCAGTTCACGACCAAATCAGTTTACGACCAGTTTTGGAACGAATTATAGTCGTGAACCAAGGTTCCACTGTATATAAAATTTTCTGTTAAAGTTTGTAATTGATTGGGTATTTGTTATTCTATCTTTCCTTCAGTTTTGAAGTGCTATGTCAAATCCCATTGGTTTACTGAATTTTCAACAAATAAATAAATGGGGCCGTGTTACGGTGTATGTGTGACCTGATTGGTAGGAGTCATTAGACAGTTAAGAGAACCTGAGGTTGCTTAATTGAGTATTTTTGATGAACACCAAGAGAGTTTCTTATTTTGAGGCATTAGTTCTGACATGACAAAACAAACAGAAATATCAAGGCTTATGAAAAAGCCACATTTAGATGAAGAGGAACACCTGGGCACAATATGCAACAGTGAGGGAATGACTGGAGCAAACATTTAAATTGCATCTTCATCTGAGGAGACTCTGGCTTTAGCTGTCCTAAAAGACAAGTAGGCTGTGACAGAACCAGCTAAAGATTTATACGCCATTGATGAACCAGCCACTCAACCTAATTTGCAATCATTTCCGACAACTACGATAACGGGAAAGGCTCGATCGTTCTCTACAAAATGGTAGGAACAATTCAAATGGATTAAATAGAGGACAGGTAGATTTTGTGTGTGTGTCCACCGTGGCACAACATTTGGTTGCCTTTATAATTTTTGCTCATCTTTTGCATGGTCCTAATAATTCAGTTATGTTCATGTACCACAATATGAATAGATGGATTGTTTGGTAAAGTGCTCTTATAATTCCTATTAAAAACTAGACCACCCATTTTTACACAGGCCAACCCTAAAACCTACTGCTCCAAAAAATTAAAGGAACACTTTGAAAATACATCAGATCTCAATGGGAAAACAATCCTGCTGGCTATCTCTACTGCTATGGACTGATATGGTAATGTATTAGGAGCGAAAGGATGGCACATTATTTGATGGAAATGAAAACCATTAACCTACAGAGGGCTGAATTCAAAGACACCCTGAAATTCAAAGTGAAAAAATGATGCATCATGCTGGAAGGTGAGTCCATTTTGCCAAAATTTCATTGCAGCAACTCCAAATTGTACTCAGTAGTTTGTATGGCCCCCCAACCACGTGCTTGTATGCATGCCTGACAATGTCCTAATGAGATGACGGATGGTGCCCTAGGGGATCTCCTCCCATATCTGGACCAGGGCATCACTGAGCTACTGGACAGTCTGAGGCGTCAGATGGACCGAAACATAATGTTCCACCCAGAGGGGTTCCTTTGGATTGAGGTCAAGCGAGTGAGCGTGGAGGCCAGTCAATAGTATCAATTCCTTCATCCTCCAGGAACTGCCTGCATACTCTCGCCACATGAGGCCAGGCATTGTCATGCACCAGGAGGAACCCAGGAGCCACTGCACCAGCATAGGGTCTGACAATGGGTCCAAGGATTTCATCCCGATTCCTAATGACAGTCAAGGTGCCGTTGTCTAGCCTGTAGAGGTCTGTGCGTCCCTCCATGGATATGCCTACCCAGACCATCACTGACCCACCACCAAACCAGTCATGTTGAATGATGTTACAAGCAACATAACATTCTCCATGGCTTCTCGAGACCCTTTCACGTCTGTCACATGTGCTCAGGGTGGACCTGCTCTCATCTGTGAAAAGCACAGGGCGGACCTGCCAAATCTGGTATTCTATGGCAAATGCCAATCGAGCTCCACGGTGCCCACTAAAGGACGTCGGGCCCTCAGGCCACCCTCATGAAGTCTGTTTCTGATTGTTTGGTCAGAGACATTCACACCAGTGGCCTGCCTGCTGGAGGTCATTTTGTAGGCTCTGGCAGTGCTCATCCTGTTCTTCCTTGCCCAAAGGAGCAGATACCGGTCAGTCCTGCTGATGGGTTAAGGACCTTCTACGAGGGGCCCTGTCCAGCTCTCCTAGAGTTACTGCCTGTCTCCTGGAATCTCCTCCATGCCCTTGAGACTGTGCTGGGAGACACAGCAAACCTTCTGTCAATGGCACGTATTGATGTGCCATCCTGGAGAAGTTGGACTACCTGTGCCGGCTCTGTAGGGTCCAGGTATGGCCTCATGCTACCAGTAGTGACACTGACCGTAGACAAATGCAAAACAAGTCAAAGAACAGATGAGGAAGGAAACATGTCAGTTGCCTCCCTCCACCTGTTAAACCAATCATTCCTGTTTTGGGGGTCTTCTCATTGTTGCCCTTCTAGTGTACCTCTTGTTCATTTCATGAACACCAAAGCCTCTGAAACTGATGAACAAGCCCATCTGCTACGTAACTGACCAGATCATTAAGCCCAGAAGTTTCATTGACTTGATGTTATACTCTCATTAAAAAGTATTCCTTTAATTTTTTGAGCAGTATATATCTGGCTATTCCCCTGGGTTTCATTCCCCAATGATTTCTAGTCCTCCATTTTTGGATGCTTTTTGAGGTCTGTTTTGGGTCCTCTTTTCCTCTGGTCCTCCGTTTTGGATCCTCAGATGGAAGACTCATGACCTCACGTGACACAGCTTTCTAATGCTAAGGCCAGGTTTATATTCGAAGCTCAGAAAGCTCAGATAGGAGGGATTGTGCTGTCTTGTGCTGTGCTGTATTGAGCTGTTTGGAGCAAAAAGAGCCCGTTAAAGGTGTGATATGCAATATAAGCACTCGATTTGTGTGTGGTCGACTTGTGTTGGGTGTTAGGGGTTGCTGATATGCCCCCTAGTGGCCACACATGTTTAGTAAGACACAAACCACTTCTCCGTTTAAACTGGCAGATTGAGTAAATACAACACTGAGGACATCTGTGATAACCCTTAAAAGACATTTGTCTGCTTCAAGGATCACTACAAGATAATTATTTCTTATAACTTTGAAAAGATTCCAACTATTTTGTCCTGGACATTTTGGAATGTTTTTGTAGAATAACCAAGAATTCAGTTCCTTCCATTCCTTTTCTGTTTTGCTCCACTGCAAACCAAAGAAATCCATGTGTGGATGACAAAAGATCTTTGAATTTCAATTAGAATGGTGCATTATTTGAATTAAATGCAAGGGTTGAAATATATTTGGCTTTGTCTGGACTTCCCCTAGCGAAAAGAATGTGCTGTATATGGAAATTCATACTGTAGATACTGAGGCACATATACAGTACAGTAATCAACTTGTATATACTCTGTAGTGGAAAGCGTTCACTGTATATCAAAATACATACCTTATATGCCAAAATGTACATACTGTGTTAGAAAGTTAATGCTAATAGTAAATTCACATAAATGTTTACTTAAGATAGAATAGAAAATGAAATTCATATTGCTATGTAGATAATGAAGGATTCTGTAATCCCCTAAATTTAATATGTAATGGGACATCTGCATCTATAACATCATAACAGATGGTTAGTTAGTTTGCTAGTTAGCTACAAAAATGGACTGTTAAATAGACTGGATTGTTTACTTACAAATAATAAAATATAAAGTGGCATACAGTTTTCTGATCATATGTACGCATGTGATAACATACACAGGGCCTTGTGAAATACTCACCCCCTTCCTCATTGTTTGTTCTGTTTTGTCGCTTTGCAGCCTGGAACTAAAATGGATTTTTGTGAGGATTAGCACCATTTGATGTACTCAACACATCTACCACTTTGAAGGTGCAAGATATTTTTTTATTGTAACACAAACAAATAATTAAGAAATCCTGAGTGTGCATAGGTATTCAGCCCCCCAAATGTCAGTACTTTGTAGAGCCCCCTTTTGCTGTAATTCCACCTGCAAGTCTCTTGTTGAATGTCTCTGTTAGCTTGACACATCCAGCCACTGGGATTTTCATCCATTCTTCAGGGCTAAACTGCTCCAATTCCTTTGAGTTTGATGGGTTTTGTTGGTGTCCAGTTATCTTTAAGTCATGGCACAGATTCTCAGTTGTATTGAGGTTTGGGCTTTGATGAGGCCATTCCAACACATTTAAATGGTTCCTTTTAGACCACTCCAATGTAGCTTTAGTAGTACATTTAGGACCATTCATTGTCCTGCTGGAAAGTGAACCTTCGTCCCAGTCCTAAATCTCTGGCAGACTGAAACAAGTTTTCCTCAACAATTGCCCTGTATTTAGTGCCATCCATCTCTCCTTCAATCCAGATGTTCTGTCCCCAGAGCATGATGCTTCACTGTGGAAATGGTGTTCTCAGGGTAATGGGAAGTGTTGGTGTTTCCCAAGATGGTCAAAAAGTTCAATTTTAGTCTCATCTGACCAGAGAACCTTTTTCCATGTGTTTGGGGAGTCCACCACATACTGTTGGACAATCCCCAAACCTATTCTCATTTTTTTCTTTAAACAATGTTTTTATTGGCCACTATTCCATAAAGCTCCTGTCTATGGAGTGTACAGCTTAAAGTGGTCCAATGAACAGATATCTCCAATCTCCACTGTGGATCTCTGCAGCTCCTTGGCGTCCCACTTGCCAAGTCTGTGAGTTTTGGTGGGCAGCCTTCTCTTGTCAGGTTTGCCATGCTCTTTCTATTTTGTTGTAAGGAGATTTAATGGTGCTCAGTGGGATATTCAAAGTTTGGGATATTTGTTTTTTACAACCCAACCCTGATCTCCACTTCTCCACAACTTTGTCTGTGACCCATCTGGAGTGTTTTCTGGTCTTCATGTTGCTTGTTTAGAGGTGTTGCAGAGTCAGGGGCCGTCATCAGAAGATAATGATTAGACATACAAGAATCGAAGGCAATATATATCAAAATAAGGCAGGGGTTGGGAATGAGGTGGGGTTAGGAGGGTGTTGGTCGTAAAGTTTTATTTATTTTGAGGATGTTCTTCTTCTTAAGTTTGCAAATGCTGAGGTCATGTCCAAATGTCTGTTAATGGTGTTTTTGTTTGATAGCCAAGGTTCAGCCAGTTCTCTGGCACTTTTAGTACTGGCCTTAAATCTTACTTGTACATTGTCCCAGTTAAATGTATGTCCGGTTGAATTTGTGTGCGTATGAACAATCTGCGCACCGTCCTTTTTAATGCCAAAAACAAGAAATCAGCAGCAGAGACACAAAACGCAGTTTATAGCATTCCATGCAATTCTTGCCCAGCGGTATACATAGGACAAACGTCAAAAAGAATCGCAACACGTATGTAGGAACACCAAAACGCCGTCAGAAGAAAGGACTCACGATCACAGATTTATACACACACAAATTCAACCAGACATACATTTAACTGGGACAATGTAGAAGTAAGATTTAAGGCCAGTACTGGCTGAATCTTGGCTATCAAACGAAAGCGCCATTAACAGACATTTGGACATGAACCAAGCATATTCAAACTTAAGAAGAAAAACATCCTCATAATAAATAAAACTTTACGACCAACACCCTCCTAACCCCACCTCATTACCACCATACCTAATTTTGCTATACATTGCCTTTGATTCTTGTATATCTAATCATTATCCTCTGACGATGGCTCCTGGCAGGAGCAGAAAGCTCAGGAATAAAAACGACTTTATGATACATGATTCATCTTCTCCTTTTGTGGATCTCCAACTACAAATATGCAAACCGCATCACAAACCTTTGCTTCCATATATACAGTCATATGAAAAAGTTTGGGAACCCCTCTCAGCCTGCATAATAATTGACTCTACTTTCAACAAAAAAGATAACAGTGGTATGTCTTTCATTTCCTATGAACATCTGAGTACTGGGGTGTTTACCGAACAAAGATTTTTAGTGAAGCAGTATTTAGTTGTATGAAATGAAATCAAATGTGAAAAACTGGCTCTGCAAAAATGTGGGTCTCCTTGTAATGTTGCTGATTTGAATGCCTGTCACTGCTCAATGCTGATTACTGGCAATACCAAATTGGTTGGATGAGCACGTTAAGGCTTGAACTTCATAGACAGGTGTGTCCAATCACGAGATAGATAGATAGATAGATAGATAGATAGATAGATAGATAGATAGATAGATAGATAGATAGATAGATAGATAGATAGATAGATAGATAGATAGATAGATAGATAGATAGATAGATAGATAGATAGATAGATCTTTATTATCATTGTCACTTTTACAAAGGAACAACGAAATTGAAGGATTTAAGGTGGTCAGTTGCAAGTTGTACTTCCCTTTGACTCTCCTCTGAAGAGGGACAGCATGGGATCCCCAAAGCAACTCTCTAAAGATTTGAAAACAAAGATTGTTCAGTCTCCTGGTTTAGGGAAAGGCTACAAAAAGCTATCTCAGAAGTTTAAACTGTCAGTTTCAACTGTAAGGAATGGAATCAGGATATAGAAGGCCACAGGCACAGTTGCTGTTAAACCCAGCAGGTCTGGCAGGCCAAGAAAAATACAGGAGCGGCATATGAGCAGGATTGTGAGAATGGTTACAGACAACCCACAGATCATCTCCAAAGACCTGCAAGAACATCTTGCTGCAGATGGTGTATCTGTACATCGTTCTACAATTCAGCGCAATTTGCACAAAGAACATCTGTATGGTAGGGTGATGAGAAAGAAGCCCTTTCTGCACTCATACCACAAACAGAGTCGCTTGTTGTATGCAAATGCTCATTTAGACAAGCCAGATTCATTTTGGAACAAAGTGCTTTGGACTGAGACAAAAATTGAGTTATTTGGTTATAACAAAAAGAGCTTTGCATGGCGGAAGAAGAACACTGCATTCCAAGAAAAGCACCTGCTACCTACTGTCAAATTTGGTGGAGATTCCATCATGCTGTGGGGCTGTGTGGCTAGTTCAGGGACTAGGGACTGGGGCCTCCCAATATCAACAAATTCTTCATTCTTCTTCAAGCATCAGTCACAAAGGGGTTGGATATTCCAACAAGACAATGACCCAAAACACAGTTCGAAATCTACAAAGGCATTCATGCAGAGGGAGAAGTACAATGTTCTGGAATGGCTGTCACAGTCCCCTGATTTGAATATCATCGACAATCTATGGGATGATTTGAAGCAGACTGTCCATGCTCGGTAGTCATCAAATTTAACTGAACTGGAGAGATTTTGTATGGAAGAATGGTCACAAATACCTCCATCCAGAATCCAGACACTCATCAGAGGCTATAGGACAGCGTCTAGAGGGTATTATATTTGAAAAGGAGGCTCAACTAAGTATTGATGTCATGTCTCTGTTGAGTGCCCAAATTTATGCACCTGTCTAATTTTGTTATGATGCATATTTTCTGTTAATCCAATAAACTTAATGTCACTGCTGAACTACTACTGTTTCCATAAGGCATGTCATATATTAAAAGGAAGTTGCTACTTTGAAAGCTCAGCCAATGATAAACAAAAATCCAAAGAATTAAGAGGGCTTCCTAAACCTTTTCATATGACTGTATATACTGTATATATATATTGTCATACACATGTGCATGGGAGGTTGTTTACAGGCTCAGAATGTTATTTATCAGCCAGACCAGGGGTTGGCGCTCTCATTTGATCCTTTCTCCTCATGTCCCTCTGCAGACCAGTTGAAAGACTGTGCGTCTCAGTGACATCATGGGACTTTTAAAGTGTCTCTGAGAAATAATTTGTAAGTAGGGCATGACGTGTAAGAAGTCTCGCAGGACTTCAAAGTGTCTCTCCGAGATGATCACGTCTCGACCCAAGATTTTTTTATATAATAGATAGATATACAGTACTGTGCAAAAGTTTTAGGCAGGTGTGAAAAAGTGCTATAAACAAAGAATGCTTTCAAAAATGGAAGTGTTAATCATTTATTTTCATCAATCAACAAAATGCAGTGAATGAACAAAAGAGAAATCTAAATCAAATCAATATTTGGTGTGATCACCCTTTGCCTTCAAAACAGCATCAATTCTTCTAGGTACACTTGCACACAGTTTTTGAAGGAACTCGGCTGGTAAGTTGTTCCAAACATCTTGGAGAACTAACCACAGATCTTCTGTGGATGTAGGCTCCCTCACATCCTTCTGTCTCTTCATGACTCTTCAGACACACTCGATGATGTTGAGATCAGGGCTCTGTGGTGGCCATACCATCACTTCCAGGACTTCTTGTCTAGTTCTTAATGACTTTGGCTGTATGTTTGGGGTTGTTGTCCTGCTGCAGAATAAATTTGGGGCCAATCATACGCATCCCTGATGGTATTGCATGATGGATAAGTATCTGCCTGTATTTCTCAGCATTGAGAACACCATTAATCCTGACCAAATCTCCAACTCCATTTGCAGAAATGCAGCCCCAAACGTTCAAGGAACCTCCACCATGCTTCACTGTTGCCTGCAGACACTCATTATTGTACCGCTCTCCAGCCCTTCGACGAACAAACTGCCTTCTGCTACAGCCAAATATTTTAAATTTTGACTCATCAGTCCAGAGCACCTGCTGCCATTTTTCTGCACCCCAGTTCCTAGGTTTCCGTGCATACTTGAGTCGCTTGGCCTTGTTTCCACGTCGGAGGTATGGCTTTTTAGCTGCAACTCTTCCATGAAGACCACTTCTGGCCAGACTTCTCCGGACAGTAGACGGGTGTACCTAGGTCCCTCTGGTTTCTGCCAGTTCTGAGCTGATGGCACTGCTGGACATCTTCCGATTTCGAAGGGTAATAAGCTAGATGTGTCTTTCATCTGTTGTACTAAGTTTCCTTGGCCGACCACTGCGTCTACGATCCTCAACGTTGCCTGTTTCTTTGTGCTTCTTCAAAAGAGCTTGAACAGCACATCTTGAAACCCCAGTCTACTTTGAAATCTTTGTCTGGGAGAGACCTTGCTGATGCAGTAGAACTACCTTGTGTCTTGTTGCTGTGCTCAATCTTGCCATGACATGAAACTGTCTTCCACAACCTCACCTTGGTAGCAGACTTTGGCTGTTCCTCACCCAGTTTTAAGCCTCCTACACAGCTGTTTCTGTTTCAGTTAATGACTGTGTTTCAACCTACATGTGACATTGATGATCATTAGCACCTGTTTGGTAGAATTGGTTGATCAGACACCTGACTAGAATCCTTCAAAATCCCTGACTTTGTGCAACTGTACCTAGAAGAATTGATGCTGGTTTGAAGGTAAAAGGTAGGAACACCAAATATTGATTTGATTTAGATTTTTCTTTTGTTCGCTCACTTTGCATTTTGTAAATTGATAACAATAAACAATCATTATTTATATTTCTGAAAGCATTCTTTGTTTACAGCATTTTTTCACACCTGCCTAAAACTTTTGCACAGTATTGTATATATATATATTTAAAATCTGTTTGTCTATACACTTTTCACGAGAGAACTACTTCATGGGTTTAGATAGAGTTTTTTTCTATAATTTTCTAGAACATTCCAGTTGATTTTGCGAATTTTCTCATTTCGCTAAGAATCGTAGTTTGCTTGCGGTACCGATTTATTTGCGCGAATCTGAGAGACAGGCTGCAGACCGAGGGGAGGTGGAAGTGTGATGTCAGAAGAGGGGAGCCAGGCAGGGCCCTCCTCACTGTCCTGTTTCACTTCTACATGGGCGGAGCCGCGTGCACAGCTAGTATATATATATATATATCCATCCATCCATCCATTTTCCAACCCGCTGAATCCGAACACAGGGTCACGGGGGTCTGCTGGAGCCAATCCCAGCCAACACAGGGCACAAGGCAGGGAACCAATCCTGGGCAGGGTGCCAACCCACCGCAGGACACACACAAACACCAAGCACACACTAGGGCCAATTTAGAATCGCCAATCCACCTAACCTGCATGTCTTTGGACTGTGGGAGGAAACCGGAGCGCCCGGAGGAAACCCACGCAGACACGGGGAGAACATGCAAACTCCACGCAGGGAGGACCCGGGAAGCGAACCCAGGTCCCCAGATCTCCCAACTGCGAGGCAGCAGCGCTACTCACTGCGCCACCGTGCCGCCCTATATATATATATATATATATATATATATATATATATACTGCAGTGGGTTGGCACCCTGCCCAGGATTGGTTCCCTGCCTTGTGCCCTGTGTTGGCTGGGATTGGCTCCAGCAGACCCCCGTGACCCTGTGTTTGGATTCAGCGGGTTGGATAATGGATGGATATATATATATATATATATATATATATATATATAAACAAGGTATCTTGTTTTTATTCCACTTGAACAATTTGGACTATATTGTTAAGTCCATTATATAAAATCCAAATGAAAATCCATTTTAATTCCAGATTGTAATGCAACAAAACACGACAAACACTGAGGGGGATGAAAACTTTTGCAAGGCACTGAAGAAGCTTAAAGAAATGTAGCCAAGACTTTTAAGCCTTACACAGAAACATTTAAGGCATAAACTTTTTGCTTTCATGTCTGTATTATCAGAATTTCTCATAATTTTGTGTGAACTATTTTTACTTTGAATTCAAATAAAACTTTATGAACAATGACTCTTGGACTGTGTTTTTTTTGTATACACACGCGTCACACTTAATGCCTGAACCTTTCTGTTTAGCTGAAACTACAGTGTTTTGGAAAACTGACTGTTGACAAATGCAGCTATACATACTGTATACTCAAATACATATGCAGTACCTTATACTGAAAAAAAAATTATATACTTTTTAATTCCTGAGAGGAAATTGCCTTTTCGCACAACCTTTTGGTTAGCAATCGCACCACACCACTGGAGCGATTTTCAGGTTAAGTTGCCTTGTTCAAGGGCCCAGCAGAGTAGGATTCCTTCTGACAGTAACAGGATTTGAACCAGTAACCTTCCAGATGCCAGCACAGATCCTTAGCCTCAGAGTCACCACTCTGCCTGAAAGATCACACAACGTATGGGAAAATGCACACTTTCTGTACTGAAGCATTGTAATTGACAGAATGCCTGAGCTGGCATCCCTGCCAGGATAGGACCCTGTCCATTGCCCAGAGAAAAGAGAAATCAGGAAGAAAGGCAGGATGTTCCCTGTTTTAGCCCGACTTCTGAATATACTAGCGTCCCTGCCAGAACAGATGCCACTTCATTACTTGGCCAGGAGGCCAGCAGAATTATAACACAGTGAGATTTACTCAATAGCAGCAGGATTCCCACACAGATGCCTGCAGGGCATGCTGGGAGCTGTAGTCCCATGGGGCAGCCCTGATGGTTTCCATCGGGGCTGCCAAAGAGTACGACCGAGATTTTGTGGGACTTCTGTTTGCACCATATGTGCTCCCAACAGAACAGGTCCTAATAGTACCAGAAGTACTCCAGGGCTGCTCTGCCTCTCCAAAGGGAGTTGGATTCAGGAGGTAGAGATCGATGCTCATCTGGGAGGAGTGCTAGAATGAGTAAAAAGAGACTACTTGTGTTTATAAAATGTGTGAGAATTGTTTGTAAGGTTATTGTTGTTAATAAACCTTGTATTTGATCCTGGGACTCGTGTCTGGAGTTTGGGGTGCTACAACGCCCCCATTGGTCACAACACTTACACTCTAAAGTGAAAATAATACACGGTAAGCCAAACTACATACACACTACAGCAGAAAGCATTCACTTTACTGAGATGCATATAGTATTGTAATGCCATGGGGTGGGGGAGAGACGGAGGAATGGAATTAGCCTTTTTATTCCAATTGCTGATGAGTGGTCCTCAAAAGGACCTTTGGCACCTTAAGCACTGTTTATTCCATGCCGCTCAGCTCTACGCACTCCCAGATGGTTTACTGTATTCCCTTTTTCTTCTCAAAGACTCCACTTGACTCCACCTCACTCCACTCACCTGAGGTCAGAGGCAAACCAAACGCCACACGACCCCCCAGCTCCATGCAGCCGACTCTAGGCCAGGGCGTCACATCACTGACACATCTGTGCCAATGAACTTTAGCAGCCAGGAGATGCATCTGAAGTGCTCTCTAAGTGCTGTATGCATGCCCACCTACCTTATACTTGCTTTATGAATGGATTCTCCAGGTACTCATGCCCCCTTGGGTCATCCACAGCCACCTGAGGAGCATGTCCCTCAAACGTATGGACCCTGAGGTCACTACAGTATATACTGAAACACATGGTGTATATTAAAAAACATGCACATTATAACAAAGAGCATACACCATATAAAGAAATACATACACCACGTAGTGCAGCATATACAGTACAGTGCATCCGGAAAGTATTCAAAGTGCATCACTTTTTCCACATTTTGTTATGTTACAGCCTTAGTCAAAAATGGATTAAATTCATTATTTTCTTCAGCATTCTACACACAACACCCCATAATGACAACGTGAAAAAAGTTTACTTGACGTTTTTGCAAATTTATTAAAAATAAAAATACTGACAAATCGCATGTACATAAATATTCACAGCCTTTGCTCAATACTTTGCTGATGCACCTTTGGCAGCAATTCCAGCCTCAAGTCTTGTTGAATATGATGCCACAAGCTTGGCACACCTATCCTTGGCCAGTTTCGCCCATTCCTCTTTGCAGCACCTCTCAAGCTCCATCAGGTTGGATGGGAAGCGTCGGTGCACAGCCATTTTAAGATCTCTCCAGAGATGTTCAATCGGATTCAAGTCTGGGCTCTGGCTGGCCACTCAAGGACATTCATAGAGTTGTCCTGAAGCCACTCCTTTGATATCTTGGCTGTGTGCTTAGGGTCGTTGTCCTGCTGAAAGATGAACCGTCGCCCCAGTCTGAGGTTAAGAGCGCTCTGGAGCAGGTTTTCATCCAGGATGTCTCTGTACATTGCTGCAGTCATCTTTCCCTTTATCCTGACTAGTCTCCCAGTCCCTGCCACTGAAAAACATCCCCACAGCATGATGCTGCGACCACCATGCTTCACTGTAGGGATGGTGCCAGGTTTCCTCCAAATGTGACGCCTGGCATTCACACCAAAGAGTTCAATCTTTGTCTCAGCAGACCAGAGAATTTCTTTCTCATGGTCTGAGAGTTCTTCAAGTGCCTTTTGGCAAACTTCAGATGGGCTGCCATGTGCCTTTTACTAAGGAGTGGCTTCCGTCTGGCCACTCTACCATACAGGCCTGATTGGTGGATTGCTACAGAGATGGTTGTCCTTCTGGAAGGTTCTCCTCTCTCCACAGAGGACCTCTGGAGCTCTGACAGAGTGACCATCGGGTTCTTGGTCACCTTCCTGACTAAGGCCCTTCTCCCCCGATCGCTCAGTTTACACAGCCGGCCAGCTCTAGGAAGAGTCCTGGTGGTTTCGAACTTCTTCCAGTTACAGCTGATGGAGGCCACTCTGCTCATTGGGATCTTCAAAGCAGCAAAAATGTTTTTGTAACCTTCCCCAGATTTGTGCCTTGAGACAATCCTGTCTCAGAGGTCTACAGACAATTCCTTGGACTTCATGCTTGGTTTGTGCTCTGACATGAACTGTCAACTGTGGGACCTTATATAGACAGGTGTGTGCCTTCCCAAATCATGTCCAGTCAACTGAATTTACCACAAGGTGGACTCCAATTAAGCTGCAGAAACATCTCAAGGATGATCAGAGGAAACAGGATGCACCTGAGCTCAATTTTGAGCTACATGGCAAAGGCTGTGAATACTTATGTACATGTGCTTTCTCAATTTTTTTATTTTTAATAAATTTGCAAAAACCTCAAGTAAACTTTTTTCACGTTGTCATTATGGGGTGTTGTGTGTAGAATTCTGAGGAAAAAAATGAATTTAATCCATTTTGGAATAAGGCTGTAACATAACAAAATGTGGAAAAAGTGATGCGGTGTGAATACTTTCTGGATGCACTGTACCTACAGTATGTGTGCCTATTACATATAGTGTAGACTGTGTAATAAAATATATACAGGAGATATTAAGACATATATATATACTCAACTGTGAAGCTAAGTAGCTGTGAAGCTCAATAGTTAAGTGCAAATGAAAATATATTCACACAAAAGTGAAAAGTTTTTGCTGGACACTGACATGTTAGATAGATACAGTTAGGTCCATAAATATTTGGACAGAGACAACTTTTTTCTAATTTTGGTTCTGTACATTACCACAATGAATTTTAAATGAAACAACTCAGATGCAGTTGAAGTGCAGACTTTCAGCTTTAATTCAGTGGGGTGAACAAAACGATTGCATAAAAATGTGAGGCAACTAAAGCACTTTTTGAACACAATCCCTTCATTTCAGGGGCTCAAAAGTAATTGGACAAATGAAATAACTGGAAATAAAATGTTCATTTCTAATACTTGATTGAAAACCCTTTGCTGGCAATGACAGCCTGAAGTCTTGAACTCCTTGGCATCACCAGATGCTGGGTTTCCTCCTTTTTAATGCTCTGCCAGGCCTTCACTGCAGCGGCTTTCAGTTGCTGTTTGTTTGTGGTCCTTTCTGTCTGAAGTTTAGTCTTCAACAAGTGAAATGCCTGCTCAATTGGGTTAAGATCAGGTGACTGACTTGGCCATTCAATAATTTTCCACTTTTTTGCTTTAATAAACTCCTGGGTTGCTTTGGCTGTATGTTTTGGGTCATTGTCCATCTGTATCATGAAATGCCGCCTGATCAGTTTGACTGCATTGAGCTGGATTTGAGCAGACAGTATGTCTCTGAACACTTCAAAATTCATTCAGCTGCTTCTGTCCTGTGTCACATCATCAATAAGCACTAGTGTCCCAGTGCCACTGGCAGCCATCACACTGCCTCCACCATGTTTTACAGATAGATAGATAGATAGATAGATACTTTATTAATCCCATATGGAAATTCACATACTCCAGCAGTAGCATACTGCTAAAAAACAATATTAAATTAAAGAATGATAATAATACAGGTGAAAAACAGACAATAACTATGTATAATGTTAAATATTAACGTTTACCCCCCCTGGTGGAATTAAAGAGTCGCATAGTTTGGGGGAGGAACGATCTCCTCAATCTGTCTGTGGAGCAGGACAGTGACAGCAGTCTGTCGCTGAAGCTGCTCTTCTGTCTGGAGATGACATTATTTAGTGGATGCAGTGGATTCTCCATAATTGATAGGAGCCTGCTGAGCGCCCTTCGCTCTGCCACAGATGTTAAACTGTCCAGCTCCATGCCAACAATAGAGCTTGCCTTCCTCACCAGTTTGTCCAGGCGTGAGGCGTCTTTCCTCTTAATGCTGCCTCCCCAGCACACCACTGCGTAGAAGAGGGCGCTCGCCACAACTGTTTGATAGAACATCTGCAGCATCTTATTGCAGATGTTGAAGGAAGCCAGCCTTCTAAGGAAGTATAACCGGCTTTGTCCTTTCTTGCACAGCGCATCAGTATTGGCAGTCCAGTCCAGTTTATCATCCAGCTGCACTCCCAGGTATTTATAGGTCTGCACCCTCTGCACACAGTCACCTCTGATGATCATAGGATCCAGGAGGGGCCTGAGCCTCTTAAAATCCACCACCAGCTCCTTGGTTTTGCTTGTGTTCAGTTGTAGATGGTTTGAGTCATAAAGTACGGTCTATGGTGAAGCACAAGTACCGTATACTAAAAGACACACACGCACACAAACACACAATAGAGACACGCCTACACTGTATACTAAAATGAATACCCAACATACTTAGAGAATTCTAATCAACTGTGAAGTGCAAACACACTGTAGTGAGACACATACACTTTATGAACATGAGAGGACCACTGTGTTTCAGCAAGTAAGTACTGCATTGACAAATCCTGTAGACATAAGGGGTCTGTCATAACAAAATTAAATTTGATCTGCGCAGATATGCGGTAAATGAAATTTAGTGTAAATAAAAGTAAGGAATCATAAGACGGAAGTAAAAATATGAGGTTTGAATCCACAATAGGAGGTCTGTAAATGGAAAGTCCACCTTATGAGAAGGATTTAGGAGTCATAGTGGACTTCACATTATCAACTTCCCAACAGTGTTCAGACGCCATTAAGAAGGCTAAGAGAATGTCAGGGTATATAGCGCCTTGATGTGTGGAGTGCAAGTCCAAGGAGATTCTGTTCAAGCCTCACAACACATTGGTGAGGCCTCATCTGGAGTCTTGTGTGAAGTTTTTTTTTTTTGTTCTTTATGTCACCTTATACAATTTCTTGCATTAGGAATTTGTTAGTTTTCGCATACCTCTTGGGGTCAGAGCGCAGGGTCAGCCATTGTACAGCGCCCCTGGAGCAATTGAAGGTTAAGGGACTTGCTCAAGGGCCAAGCAGAGGATCTCTTTTGGCAGTGACGGGGATTCAAACTGACAACCTTCGGGATACCAGCACAGATCCTTAGCCTCAAAGTCACCACTCCATCCAGGCTACAAAAAGGACATAGCAGCACTACAAAAGGTCCAGAGAAGAGTGACTAGGCTGAGTGAGGGCTACAGGGGATGAGTTATAAGGAAAGATGAAAAGAGCTGAGCCTTTACAGTTTAAGAAAAAGAAGATTAAAAGGAGACCTGAGTGAAGTGTTTAAAATTATGAAGGGAATTAGTCTAGTGGATTGAGACGGTGACTTTAAAATTATATCAAGAACACGGGGACACATTTGGAAACCTGTGAAGGGTAAATGTCACAAAAACATTAGGAAGTTTTTCTTCACAGAGAACCACAGACACTTGGCATAACTGACCAAGTAGTGTGGTGGACAGGAGAACTTTAGGGACTTTCAACACTTGACTTGATGCTATTTTAGAAGAATTAAGTGGATAGGACTGGCAAGCTTTGTTGAGCTAAATGGCCTGCTCTCTTCTAGATTGTTCTAATGCTCTAATAACTAATTGCCTCCATGCTCTTAATTCTTGTTATATTTGAATTATGACATCTCATTCATTATCTTTATCACAGTACTCAAAAGTGATGGCAATGATGATGAACATTGAGGACTCTTTTCAGTTTTGTCATTGTTAATGTTATGACTTTACCTGTCTGCTCTGAGAGGAGTTTTGTTTGAAGGACTCCCCCCTCCCCCAAAAATATTTGGATTCTCTTTTCTTGCAGTGTCCGCTCTGCTTCCTCCCATTCTCATGGTAAGAACCTTCAAAATTAAAATTGTGCAGGATCTCCATCATCTTAATATTGGTGGCCATCCCATCCATCTCTTGTTTTTGCCCTTACCAGCCCTCTCAGTCTGCAGGTCTTTTCGCTGTCCTCTCACTCCAGCGAGGTTCATGTTAAGCCATCTGCACATCCATTTGTGGACTTTATTCACACATTCGTGTCATATTTGGGCACCAAGTTAAAGCTTGTGACCCGCTCCTCTGTCCAATCCAATGTTAAGGTCTCACTATGTATGTAATTCAAGTTCATTACTGGTGTATCTTAAAGGAGCACACTGATGGTAAAGATAATTAGAAGATCTTGCACAATAACAATTTCAGACTTAAAGAATTTTATTTATTCATAACTTATATTTTACACCCTGTTCTTTACTTAGTTATCCATTTTATCCAGAGCAGTGTCATGGGGTCACGGGAGCCTATCCCACCAAGCACTAGGTGAGGACAATCCCTGGAGAGTGTGCCGACCCATCACAAGGTGAACACACACATCAGAGTCCAGTTTAGCATCTCCAATCCACCTATCCTGCAAGTCTTTGGGCTGTGAGATGTGAACACATGCAAACTCCAATCAGGGAGCACCCAGGACTTGAACTCCTGTCTCCTTATTGTGAGGACCACCCTGCTTCATTCATTTGGGTCTATAGAGATTTGTCTGGCAAGGTGGAGGTGTGGCTAGCAGATTTCTGGAAAGATAGACAGTCATTGTATAGCCCCGCCCCTTTTAAGTGTCAGCATTAGGGCGTGGCTAGTCCTCTGATGTGGCTCTGTCACTGGATGGAAAGAGAGAGAGAAAAAAAATAATGGGGATGAGGAGAAGAGGCAAAAGCAAGAGAGAGAACAGCAGTAGAACATCTGATCAGCGCCTCGGCCTTTGTCAATGTAAATGTCAATTTACTTTTAAAACAAGATCAGTAATGCTGTTGCCAAAGTGCTTTACATTAAAACATACAATGAACATAAATAAAATAAACAGAAATAAAGTACAAAAAAATTAAACACAGCCAGCAGTGAGTTAAAGAAAAGAAAGAAGATGACTAAGAGTAAGGCAACCATCAGTATCAGTGAGGTCTTTCTCTATGCCTTCATTTTTCCCAAAGCCAGAATTTCTCTTTCACTATCTCATCCGCTTCTGACGGGTATCACATAATTGTTGTAGCTTGATAAGATCACCTCTTCCTTTACACCATGGTTTGCCCATACTTCTTTTCCAATCATGTGGTACAAGTCTGCCAGCCATTCTGGTCTACAGCCTCCAGCCATCATCAGTTGGATTTTTTTGCTTGTATTTATTGTCACATGCGTGCGTGTAGTGAATAAAAAATGGATGATAAATTAGACTGGACTGCCAATACTGATGCGCTGTGCAAGAAAGGACAAAGCCGGTTATACTTCCTTAGAAGGCTGGCTTCCTTCAACATCTGCAATAAGATGCTGCAGATGTTCTATCAAACAGTTGTGGCGAGTGCCCTCTTCTACGCAGTGGTGTGCTGGGGAGGCAGCATTAAGAGGAAAGACGCCTCACGCCTGGACAAACTGGTGAGGAAGGCAAGCTCTATTGTTGGCATGGAGCTGGACAGTTTAACATCTGTGGCAGAGCGAAGGGCGCTCAGCAGGCTCCTATCAATTATGGAGAATCCACTGCATCCACTAAATAATGTCATCTCCAGACAGAAGAGCAGCTTCAGCGACAGACTGCTGTCACTGTCCTGCTCCACAGACAGATTGAGGAGATCGTTCCTCCCCCAAACTATGCGACTCTTTAATTCCACCAGTGGGGGTAAACGTTAATATTTAACATTATACATAGTTATTGTCTGTTTTTTTCACCTGTATTATTATCATTCTTTAATTTAATATTATTTATTGTATCAGTATGCTGCTGCTGAAGAATGTGAATTTCCCATCGGGATTAATAAAGTATCTATCTATCTATCTATCTATCTATCTATCTATCTATCTATCTATCTATCTATCTATCTATCTATCTATCTATCTATCTATCTATCTATCTATCTATCTATCTATCTAGTGGAGCGCTGAAGGGCACTAGTGACTGCAGCTCTACTGCCTCTCCAGGGGTTGGCACTGTTTCCTAATGTTCTTCTCTCTTCCTCCTTCTCAGACCGGTTGATTGACGGCTGGAACGCCTCTGACTTCACTTCCTGCGTCCGTCCAACTGGGTCCACCTCTAAACTAGAAGCTCCACCATCTTGGGACAGTTCTGTTTTGAACTCGTGTCTGCATGTGTGTGTTTTTCTTGGTTCTTGCTGAAACCAGTTATACAGTGTCACACACGTGCGCATGGGAGGCAGCTAAAGGGCTTGAGTAAGGGCAGTTCCGAGGCGTGCCAGGATGTGGCAGAGTGCACTGACTCTTTCTCTTCCTTTCCTATAGACCATTCACGGGAGATTCCACCTGGCTCTCTTGACGTCACTTCCGGGACCGAGCCTATGGAAGGAAACCTTGCCGGCTCCGGCCCCTGTGATGTCACATCCGGGTTCGAACCAATGGCTGAAGAACATGAGCCCGATCCCTATGACCTCACTTCCTGTCTTCCCCTTTAAAATCCTGCACCTTTCCCTATTCCCTCAGTTCCGTCTTGGACTCGGTTGTATGCACTTCAATGCCCTATTTCATTTGAAAGCAACTTTTGCAGCCAGGAAAACAATTACACGGGTGGCTGCCCCAAACCTTTATATAACTCTGTGTCGAGTTTGTGACAACAGGGTGGCCGGGTTGGCACTCCAATTCTTTATTGTTGTCCTCTCTTTCTGCTATAATACATATGTATTGTGGTAAAAAAAATAGGCAGCAGACAGAAAAGGGTTTGGGGATGGCCACCCCGTATACTAAAAAATCAAAAAAATAAAGAAAACACGTCTTTACAAAGCAGAGTTCAAAATCAGACTGACTAATAGGATGAGTCTGCGCTATGGTAGATAAGAGGAAGAGGTGGAGTCAGGGAGGCCAGAAGAGGAACTGATGTGGCAGGTAGATGAATTCTGGGTAATGGAAGTGACGTCATCAGTGTGTGGGCCAGCGGTGATGTCACTGAGAGGCACAGTCTTCAGCTGGTCTGCAGAGGGACATGGGGAGGAAGGATCACATGAGAGCACCAACCCCTGGTCTGGCTGATAAATAACACTCTGAGCCTGTAAACCGTCCCCCATGCACACGTGTGTGACAGTATATAATGTATATTTTATTTAATTCTTTTTTTAATAGTTTATTGATTTTCACATCCTAGAACCAGCAGTTAATCTGATTTTGAGCTCTCTGCACTCCAGGACCTCCAAATGCACTTTGGGACCCCACAGTCTACCTACATTATTTGTTTTCAGATTTTTACAATATTGAAATAAACAAAGTTTACTACAAACACTTCACTTAGACTCTATAACAGTATTGCAGATATCCAAATGAAATACCCATGAATGCACGTGAGCATACAGTACGTGTGAGCAGGTCTGCTTATAATGTCAATGACTGAATTCAATGTTAACATCGCTCCACTCCAGTGACTAAACTGCTGCTGTCAGAGCAGCACCCTTCCACTCTCGGCAGCACCTATGAGCTCCATTACTTAGTGACTTACAAATTAAGCACTACCTTGAAGACAGGATCTGAGAAGGGAAAACCAGAGAAGTTTATGGAATACAAGGAGGGATATCCAGCCAATCTGGGGGATTACACAATAAGTAACTTGCCACTTGACTTCTCTAAAGATTCCTACACAACAGTTTCCATGACTACAAATTTCATTCTAGAGAAATTATGGATGGTCAGACGTCATTGCATGGACATGTGCTTGATGAATCCTTCAACCTATAAACGTGGCTTGATCGAGTTAGTTCTGGCTGTGTACTTATTATGGACTGGTGCCCTAGGCTGACAAAGACCTCTCAATCACCTGATACTGTGACAAGGCAGGTTCGAAAAAATGGATGGATGAGTTCTGAATGTGTTGGACACAACCGGCAAAGTAAACATACATTGATCGCATTGTCTAATGGAGTGCTTCTCAAAATCAGTCCTGGGACTCCTACAGATTTTTTTTTCTCCAGCTTAACTGGAGTTTCTTCACTTTTCTGTCCACCTTGGCCAACTGACCTTATCATTGGACCCTCATTTAGAGACTTATAAAAACAATTATGTATTTAAGAACTGTATTTCTATTGTTTATATGACTATCTTATGTAAGTGTGCATCACTTATTGTTTGTATACTATTTATGCTTTAATCTAATCTATCTTTAATGTGTTTTTCTTTGCATGTAACTATTGCTTTGAAATCCTGTAAAGCAATTTACAAGTTATACACCATTTGGTATGAGATTTACAAAAAGCAGTGTTAATGTTTATAATGCACCATCTGTTGGAATGACAAAAGCAATGCATATATCTCTGTTATATGCCATTTGGCATGAGATTCATAAAAACAGTGTTAATGTTTGTGATACACCATCTGTTGGAATGACAAAAGCAACACATATATCTCTGTTACATGCCATTTGGTATAGCATTTGTAAAAGCAGTGTTAAGGTTTGTGATGTGCCATTTGCTTCAATAGCAAATGCAATGCAAATGTCTCTGCTATATTCCATTTAGTATAGGATGTATGAAAGAAGTGAATGTCTGTGATGCGCCATCTGTTGGAAAGACAAAAGCAACACATATACAGTATTTCTGCTATATGCCATTTGGTATAGGATGTGTAAAAACAGTGTTAACGTTTATGTTGTGCCATTTGTTGGAATGGCAAATGCAATGCTATATTCCATTGGGTATGAGGTTTGTAAAAGCACTGTTAATGTTCTTTGATGCGCCTTCTATTGGAATGAGAAATGCACTGCATTTTATTACTATAAATGTGTGTGATGCACCATTTTGCAGAATGACAGGGACATAGCAAATGGACAGACACACAGCCACCTATCCTTTTATTACAGTGAACTAGTTGAGCTACCCATCTTAAATGGGTTGAAATTTAACTAATCGATGTCAACCTCAATGTTAACGTTTGTAGTGCACCACGCAATTTATATGTCTCTGTTACATGCCATTTGGTATGGGATTTGTAAAAGCAGTGTTAATGTTTGTGATGCGTCATCTGTTGGAATGACAAAAGCAGCACATATATCTCTGTTATATACCATTTGGTACGGGATTTATAGAGGCAGTATTAAGATTTGTGATGTGCCATCTGTTGGAATGACAAATGCAATGCATTGTCTTACTAATAATCTTTGTGATGCACCATTTCTTAGAATGACAAGGACATAGCAAATGGACAGACAAACGAACAGACACATAGCCACCTATCCTTTTATTACAATGAACTAGTTGAACTACCCATCGTAAATGGGTTGAAATTTAAGTAATCAATGTTGACCTCAGTGTTAATATTTGCAGTAAACCTTCAAGGCATATGCCTCTGTTATATACCATTAGGTATGGGATTCATAAAAACAGTGTTAATATTTGTGATGTGCCATCTGTTAGAATGACAAATGCAATGCATTTTATTATTAAACATGTTTGTGATGCTGCATCTTTTCAAACGATAGAGACATAGCCACTGGACCGACACATAGACATTCATCCTTTTATTAAGGTGAATTAAAAGAGCAAAGTGCACAGATAAAGGCAAATCTGTATTTAAAAAGCAAAGAGAGCTAGAAATATACAGTTTTAGCAATCATCATATGACTACTGAAGAAGAAAATTAAAAAAGGCCATTTAATTAAATTAAGATTGATAAGATTGGGAAACTGGTAGGAACAAAAACCTGCAGCCACACTATGAGCACCGCCAGTGTAACTCAGGCAGGACCACCTATCGCTACTGTGTAAACGTGACACATGGTAAGGAGGCTTGTGGCACACAGATGAACATCCAGCCAGGAACGTCTCCATCAAATTATTGGCCAATCAGCAACCTAAACTGGAAAAATGATCTCCAGGTGTAGAGATCAAAATACAAAAGTAAAATAAACCCTTGGCCATTTGATGAGTTTACAGTGGTGCTCTCAGTGAAAACTGTGCTTGACTGATTGACCTGTTCTGTATTAATTAGCACACACATGACGATGTCCCTGAAGCCTTCAGGGTCATTTGCACCTGTGGCCTGCACTGCTCATCACTAAGGCCCCATCCACACTACTTTATTTTCGTTTAAATACACAGACCTTAGTCTCCATTTATCGCATTTCATCCACACAAACCTGGAAGTTTTTAACCCGTTTGAAATCCCTCTCCAGAGCCACAAAATCCTGAAAAGTCAACTTCAGTGTTATAATTTGGATGGGCAAAAACGTAAACTTTTCCAAATGCAGATTGTAATCATGCTCTGATTGGCTCGTGGCTATTATGAAGCCCTTCTCTGATTGGATCCTGCTCGTTACAACATCTCAATCCCTGATTGGTCACACTGCACAGACGAAAACCATACATGGACATAGCAGAGGAAGATGAGTTTCTTTCCATGGCACTTGTTGTGTTGCTTACCAGAATGCATCAATATTTTGTTTTGCTATTTATCAAATTATATTTTGTATAGTTTAAATGCTGTATACATGCACAAAAGGTAAATAATGTTCTGGTCGCTACAACTGTGTGACAAACGCCGTGGCCAGCTGCATTATCATCCCTTGAAATCCTTTGCTCATGCCTTGGGTAGGTAAACATCTAAGTCATCTGTGTTTTTTGGTCATTTTATTTTTTGGCCATTTCATCTCATGGGGCACCCTGGATATCATCGAGAGGAGTCGCAACGCACAGCTTGATGGCAACTCCAGTCTGTACCAGGAAATGAGAAAGACGGCTGCAAGAGCTCTGAGGGCAGATAAGAAGGTGTTTGTTAGAGGAATGTGTGAATAAGTGACAAACCATCTATGGTCTAGTGACCCACGTCCTGCTTACAGAGGAATCGAAGCATTATGCACATCAGTTCCTCGGAGAGTCAGGGCGGGTGATGGAACGGTCCTTACAGGTGACACTGCAGTTGTGACCCGCTGGACTGGCTACTTTGAGCAGCTGTTTAAAAACTGATCCTCCGGCTGAGATGGTGGACATCTCTGGGCTCCATGGTTCTTGAGGCTGATTCTGCAATTAGCTCTGAACCACCCAATGTCACTGAGACTGCAAAGGTAGTGAACCAGCTGAGGTGGGGGAAAGGCTGTGGGGGTCTGTGGTATCCAGGGTGAACTTCTCCAGGCTGGTGATAAGGCTGTCCTCCTGACATTATAAGTAATCTCTGCTTCCATTTGCTAGATGGGCGTCATCCCAACTGACTGGAAAATGGGGCTTGTCGTCCCGATCTGGAAAGGGAAGGGTGATCACCTAGATTGGGGGAACCACAAGGGGATAACACTGCTCTCGGTGCCGGGTAAGGTCCTTGCTAGGGTCATCCTCAATAGGATCTGTGATCACTTGCTCACCTACCAGCAATTGGAGCGGTCTGGTTTTACACCTATGTTTTACATCCTGGGACTGAGGGTTCTCATGGAGCGCAAATGTGAATATCGGAAGAGTTTCTTTGCAGCCTTTGTCGATTTTTGTAAAGCGTTCAACTCAGTTAATCAAGCTGCCCTGTGGGACATCCTGAGACTTTGTGGGATTCCCTCTGGATATCATAGCTGGCCTGTACACTGGTACTGTGAATGCTGTGCGGAGTGGAGGCAGAATCTCTGCGTTCTTCTCAGTTGATTCTGGGGTTTGTCAGGTGTCTGTTTTTTTTCTCCTATTCTGTTCAATGCTTGTATGGACTGGTTGTTGGGCAAATTCATGGGGTTCAGCGACTGTGGGGCATCTGTTGGTAAAGAAAGATTCACGGATCTTGACTTTGCTGACGATGCTGTGATGGAGGCTCTGACCAGGGCACTCGAGAGACTGAGCGAGGAGTCTGGGTGTCTGAGCCTGTGAGTGTCCTGATAAAAACCAACATCCAGGTCTTTAATGACCTCTTGGGCACAAACATCAGCAGTGTGCCTGTCTGCGGAGAGAGTGTCGACCTCGTCGAGAGGTTTACTTACCTCGGCAGTGACATTCACGTCTCTGGTGACTCTTCCTAGGATGTCAGTAGACGGATTGGGAAAGTATGGGGGGGGTCATGAGGTCACTAGAAAGGGGTGTGTGGCGCTCCCGATATCTATGCAAAAGGACGAAGGTCAAAGCCTTTACAGTACTGGTGTTCCCTGTTTGTGAGACATGGACGCTATCCAGTGACCTGAGATGAAGACTGGACTCCTTCAGTAATGTGACTCTTCAGAGATCCTTGGGTCCTGCTGGTTTGACTTTGTGTTGCTCATGGAGTCCTGAATGAGGCATATGACCTGCATTGTGAGGGAGTGTCAGTTATGGCACTACGGCCATGTGGCACAGTTCCCTGAGGGTGATACGGCTCATTGTTGAGGACCAGGCCAAGGGGACACCCATGTAACACCTGACTGCGGCAGATAGATGGCCATTTCTGAGGGTGGGACTGGAGTGTGTGTCTGCCTGGGGGGTTGCCAACCTGTTTCCCGAGCTGTTTCATTGTGTGGTGGGTGCGGTAAAGCGCTGTACCAGTGCCTGCTTCCCAACCTGACCTGACCTAAGTGTGGATGGAGATACTTTAATAAACAATTTTAAAACACTAGTGTAGACAGAGAATGTTTTCATTTGAAACACATTTTTTAATGAAAGTGTAGCAGGGAGGATGAAACTCAATAGTCTTTGGATACAGTTAAGGAAGCAAACAACACAGGAAAAAGTGAATGTTAAAGAAAATATTAAAAGAAATTTAAGTGTTTAAGGTTAAGGCAAATAAAAACCATTTCTGGGTAAAGAGATTTGACTCTGAAGGAGTGGGCCTGACCAGCGGCACCCAAGTTCAGTTCTAGGAGCCCACTGTGGCTGCAGGTTTGTGAGTCAGTGAGTCGTTTTTAACTTTTATTGATCTCATTGTTTCATTAGCTGCTCTTTTTGTTAATTTCTTATTTTGCATTCAGAGTGCACTACAGTTGAATTTACATTTTAAAGGAATGAAGCAATGCCAGCATTTTTGCCATATCTTTAGATGCGCAACTCTGTTGTTTTCTTTTTCATTCACCTTTTCTGTCGAGTTTGTCCTCTTATTTGGATCCAAATACGGACAATGAATGGCAGGCCTAGCAGATGCCATGACAGGTGACAGTGACTTCTGAACGGCCACAATTCACTCTTACCCACTGGTGTGCTTATTAGTCAGTAAAAGCATCGATAACAGAAAATGAGAAAGAGCAAAATTCTAAAAGACACATAAAAAATAGAATTTGCTTGCAGTAAAACTCTTACTTTGTTCAGTAAACATTTAACATAAGCACCTTTTTAATTTCTAGACTGCTCTAAAAAAAACACAAACTGGAAGAAACAGCTTATTAAACTAATGGAAGAGTCCACTTAAAGAAAGAATAAGGAGAGAAGGACTGAACCTGAGAATGAACAACACATTGCCACCCTTAAACAAAGTGACCTTCATCCGCTTGCTACAATGCAATCAGGCTAAAATGTATGTATAGCATCTATTGTGGTAAGCACCTTCACAATGTGCTTCATGCAGTCGGGCGGAAATTTACAAGGCAGGAATCGTAGTTTGTGGTGAGCTTTACAAAGCTAAGCAGTCGAAACATTATAGAGCGCCCATGAGAATAAGCTGGGATACCAATTAGTCAATTATATTACATACTGCCTTTACACGGACTATGGTGACAAGCTGATAGATTGATAGGCACTACATAACAGGTAGATAGATAGATAGATAGATAGATAGATAGATAGATAGATAGATAGATAGATAGATAGATAGATAGATAGATAGATAGATAGATAGATAGATAGATAGATAGATAGATAGATAGATAGAAAAGGCACTATATAACAGATAGATAGATAGATAGATAGATAGATAGATAGATAGATAGATAGATAGATAGATAGATAGATAGATAGATAGATAGATAGATAGATAGAAGGATAGATAGATAGATAGAAAAGGCACTATATAACAGGTAGATAGATAGATAGATAGATAGATAGATAGATAGATAGATAGATAGATAGATAGATAGATAGATAGATAGATAGATAGATAGATAGATAGATAGATAGATAGATAGATAGATAGATAGATAGATAGACAAGGATGTAAGTTTGATTTCCCTCACGACACTTTTAGACTCATCCTAAAGACAGGAATGCACTGTTTGAGTGTTTAAATGCTGCCTCTGTGCCCCTTTCAGTGACAATCATTATAAATTATTTCATTAGCCAAGACAAGCTTTCCGTCAAGAGTCTGAAGCATCCCAGCAGCCGATGCTGTTTGATGCTTATAAAAATATGGTACATACAATCCATGTGCTCTGTGCATGCGTGTATCTCTATGAAGAATACTGCTGAGGCAGCTAGATTGCCAGCCATGTGTTTTTAATTGCCTTGAGTAATCCGCCTGTCCCGTTTCCTCTCAAATGCCGGCTTGTAGCTCTTTAAAGGCAAACCGCAGAACGCTGACTGTCCTCAGCCCAATTACACGGGCAGCATGCGGTTTGCTTCAAATACCCAGCCCTCCACCTCCCGCCTCCATCACAGGGTCCACACCATTCAGCAGCCGATTCATGGAGTGGCACTTTGGAGCAGCAAGAGACCACGTGGCCTGTCCATTCTGGCTGGCGGCAGGAGCAGTTTGTCCAATTTCCAGTTTCAGAAATGAAATGAAGTTTCTTTCCAGACTGATGTAAATAAAAAGGAATGAAAACAAGATTTTTCTTTCTTTCTTTCTTTCTTTCTTTCTTTCTTTCTTTCTTTCTTTCTTTCTTTCTTTCTTTCTTTCTTTCTTTCTTTCTTTCTTAAAACATCCATCCATCATCGAAAATCCAGTATATGCTGAGCACAGTCTTGGGGCAGTTGGAGTCTATTCCAGCTAACATTGGGCACAAGGCAGGAACCATCCCTAGATGGGGAATCAGCCTATTGCCTATTAAAAGGGCACTATATAAAATAAAATGTATTTCATTTGAAACCCTCCAGAAATTTGTCACTCAGTCTGTTGGGTGTACAAAATGCTGTTCAAGGTCCCATAGAAAATTGTCTTTCTTCTGTAAAATATTAAAGCACATTATTAAATTCAGTTTTATTTGACTTTTATTAATGTTAAATGTTCGAAGAGCAAAGAGCTTGTTCTTTCTTTCTTTCTTTCTTTCTTTCTTTCTTTCTTTCTTTCTTGCTTTCTTGCTTTCTTTCTTTCACATTTTTCACTAGTACATCTGACCACTAAGGGGGTTTCACCACCCCAAACCCAAGACCACTGAGTTCCAAGTTCAAATAATAATTTATCTGATAAAACAGTTCTGAATATCCTCCACTCCCGACTCCTACTCACCAGGATGAGGTTGAGCTGCTTCTTTTATCCTAGAACCCGGGATTACTTCCACTGCTAGGGCATATCCCGTTGGAAGCATTTCTGGGTTAACTCGAAGCCCCACAAAGTAGAATTCACATATCAATACAGGACACTCTGGTGGCACCCTTTAAACCCGACAAGGCACCCCTTTGGGAGAGATGTAGAAATAGAGATAACGTCACCCCAGAATGCTACCACCTAGCGCATCAGGGGAGCAGGTAGACCTGTCAGGTTGATCTTCCATCACACTGACCTCCCACCCAAATAAAAGCTCAGAGTTCATCCTGACAGGGATGCCAGCCCATGCATGCTGATCATCACATACGGAACAGCGAAAAGAGATTGAATATATTGTTCGGATTTAAACTTTAAGTTGGAGACTTGTAGATCGTCTAATTTGTGTTGCCGGTGAGAATTAAAAGATTCCAAAAACATTGCCGTGGTATGAAGTCCCATGAGATGAAGACTTTTAACATGAGATTCTTTCAAGTCACTCCATACTTACAACTATTTCCCCTAAACCTTGAGACTGAACAATCTTTGTTTTCAGATCTTTGGAGAGTTGCTTTGAGGATCCCATGCTGTCACTCTTCAGAGGAGAGTCAAAGGGAAGCACAATTTGCAATTGACCACCTTAAATACCTTTTCTCTGGTTGGACACATCTGTCTATGAAGTTCAACACGTAACGAGCTCATCCAACCAATTTGGTGTTGCCGGTAATCAGCATTGAGCAGTTACATGCATTCATATCAGCAAAATGACAAGGGGACCCACATTTCTGCACAGCCAGTTTCTCACATTCGATTTAATTTCATACAACAGAATACTACTTCACTAGATAGATAGATAGATAGATAGATAGATAGATAGATAGATAGATAGATAGATAGATAGATAGATAGATAGATAGATAGATAGATAGATAGATAGATAGATAGATAGATAGATAGATAGATAGATAGATAGATAGATAGATAGATAGATAGATAGATAGATAGATAGATAGATAGATAGAAACGTTATTAATCCCAAGGGGAAATTCACACAAAAAATTTTTGTTCAGTAAACACCGCAGTACTCAGATGATCCTAGGAAATGAAAGACATACCACTGTTATCTTTTTTGTTGAAAGTAGAGTCAATTATTATGCAGGCTGAGAGGGGTTCCCAAACTTTTTCATATGACTGTATTAGCTAAGCAAACAGGTTCGGTTGACTGAGTGGCTTCCTCTTGTTTGTTAAATATCTTACCTATACAGTAATCCCTTGCTACTTCGCGGTTCACTTTTCGCGGATTCACGACTTTGCGGATTTTATATGTAAGCATATCTAAATATATAACGCGGATTTTTTCGCTGCTTCGCAGGTTTCTGCGGACAATGGGTCTTTTTACTTCTGGTATTTGCTTCCTCAATTGGTTTGCCCAGTTGATTTCATACAAGAGATGCTATTGGCGGATGGCTGAAAAGCTACCCAATCAGAGCACGCAGTTAAGTTCCTGTGTGCTGCTGATTGGCTCAGCGACGGAGTGCTGCATTAACCAGGAAGTCTCATCTCACTCATTCAGCATTAACATGCTCTTGCTACTGCATTCAGGGGATTATCACCTTCATCGTCATCATTTTTACTGCGCAGCATATTCATCACCATCATCATGTCATATATAACTACGTGTACTTCGCTATACAGTAAGTGTAAACTTATCTACCGATTTCATATTGCTTAGCAGTTGTCCCTGTTATTAATAGAGTAAAGGGTGGGTTGTAAACAGTACAGGGAGGGTTTAAAAACGTCCAAATACACGTTAAATAATTAAATAAATATGGTGTCCCTACTTCGCGGAAATTCAGTTATCGCGGTCGGCCTTGGAACCTATCTCCCGCGATAAGTGAGGGATTACTGTATATGTATATATATGTAAAATCCAACATCTGTATGTTTGTCCGCTTTTTACGAGAGAACTACTTAACAGATTTAAATCGGGTTTTTTTCTATAATTTCCTTGAACATTCCGGTTGATTTTTATGACTTCTCTCATCGCGCTAAGTATCATAGTTCACTTGTGGTACCTATTTATTCACACGAATCTGAGAGAGAGACTGCAGGCCAAGAGGAGGGGGATGAGGCCCTTCCTCACTCACACGCCAGCCTCCGTTCGAGTCGCTCTAACTTTCACCACGTGTTGGAGTGCACCTTGCCTCCGCTTAGCTAGCGATACCTGTTTGTTCAGCAGACATTATCATCTAGAGATTGTTAAGGAGTAACGTTTGACATTTTTGAGAGAGAGATCAGAGCTACGTGTGTTTTAGAGGGTAGCTGCTGACTGGCAGAGATATCACAGCCACATGCTCTTCTCCCTACATGGGGGACGCTCTCCCGTCAGAGCTGAACACTATCAGATACAGTGGCAACGTTTGACGTTAGAGCGGAGCTACCTTCACTTTGGCCAGGATTACATTTTTTTATTGATTTTTAAAGTTTGTCCTGTTTCACTGTTACGTAGGCAGAGCAGTGGCACACAGCTAGTGTTCTTATATACTAAATGGCCTGATGCTTAAAATGACCAGCAAACGATTTTATGTGAGCTGACAATATAAATATCATTTTCAAATGAACAAGCCAAAGTCAAATGCTAATAATGTGTAAACGAAACTGTAAAAAAATCACTGCAAAATGTCAAGATCCCTGAGAGAAATCAATCCCCAAGAAAATTGCTAAGCACAAAATGTCGATTCTTTTGTTTTAATTCCAAAAATGGCCTACTGTGAATGCCGTGCCCCTATCTTACATATGCTCATGCGTCATGACTTGACTGAAAGCAGCCATCCAAGCCACAAACAAATCGACAACGGTAATGAAAATGACCTCAACAAAATGGTGTCGAAAATAAGCACAAAAATAAACGGAGCATTTAAAAAGATGAAACGTTACAATTAGAAAGCTTGGAATCATAACACTGGACACCCCGATGGATTATTTAGTTTTGTACTTGTGTTCTCCTCGTATCTGTGGGGGTTTCCTCCAGGGGCTCCGTTTTCCTCCCACAGTCCAAAGACATTCAGGTTAGGGAAACTAAATTGGCCCAGGTGTGTGGCTGGAGTGCGTGTGTGTGTTATGTGTGTTTGCCCAGTGATGGACTGGCGCCCTGTCCAGGGTTTGTTCCTGCCTTGTGCCCTATGTTAGCTGGGACAGAGTAAAAGACCCCCGCGACCCTATTCAGGATTAAGCAGTTCAGAAAATGACTGACCAACTTCCGTGTACTCCTTGCGTCATTACCTGTCCTTCACAAGTAGGCCTCCTTTCATGTACCCCCTTAGTGGTACAAAAATGGCCAGAGTGATTGGAGGTCTCCAGAAATAAACAGACCAGAATCCTTACCAGCCTTCCCAAAAAGGGTGCACACAAAGACAGCCAAAGCTCTCACTATGCTACACCAGGCCAAAATCCGGTCAGAAATTGGAGTCGCCATAATTGCAAAAAGGGTGTGAGGTCTCCTAAAGGCTTCACTGGCCAGGACTGGCCTCCCCTGTCTGCCTGCAAAGAGTTTCACTCTGATGGGCTACCTTCCCACTTCAAAGGTCTGCCTCAGGCTTTGCAGGCCATAAAGGGATGGAAGCCCCAGAATAGTCTTGAAATGTCTTAAATGTCAGAAAATCTCCACCACAGGAAGGTAACCACAAGCCTCGGCTGGTGCAATGATGGGCTAACAAAGAATCTTTATAAACAGAAAAGGTTTTATTTTTGAAAATTCAAAAATAACAGATTAAAGGTACAAGGAGTTTCCTAAAATGCAATTATCAGCGAACATCCCAAAACAAAGTGTCAATATCAAAATCCTTAAAGCAAGAGTAATGAAATCAAAAGTGTAAAACATTAATAAAAATCATAAACAAAAGAAAGTCACAATTCACCAGACAGAATGATTCCCACTTGACCTGTCCGTCTCCACTGTCTTTATTGGGCTGGAAGGGGCGGGGCCCAAAGAGAGATTGACAGGTAGACGAGCCACTTAGGGCTCCACCCACATGGCACATACTCACATTTAAAGAAACAGGACAGAGTTATAACATAAGAGAAAAAAACATAAAAATAAAACACATAACAACAACAAAATACACAAACACGTGTAATAGCATAACAAATACGCTTTACCTTCAAAAACTTAAAAATACGCTTTAAAGTCTCCCACCATTCAAAATTTTTTAACCAAACGCATAAAATGGATGGAAAAAATCTTTGATTTTAGCAGAAAAGACTCCATCGGAATCTTAATAAATAAAAATATTTATTTAACAAGAAAAAGAACTCAAAATCTCAAAAAAGGAGACTAAAGGAGTTGCCAACGGGAAATCCAGTACAGGGCCATCTTAATGTATGGGCACAATGGGCACTGGCTGGGGGCCTCAGGAGTACAGGGCCCCACAATGTGTTTGTTTTGCTGTCAAAACAGGAGGCCCAGCATTCTACTTTGCCCGGGGGCCTGTGATGCTGGTAAGCCGGCCCTGATCCAATAAAGTTAATGTGCATCCCAGGTAAATTAATGGAAGGAATTAAGGACAAGCCTGAGCAGCACATGGCAAGAACAGGAATTTTACTGAAGAGTCAACATGGGTTCAGAAGAGGGAGGTCATGTTTTACTAACATGATGGAATTCTATGAGGAAGCAGCAAAAGGAGACGAACAAAGTGGAGCAGATGATACTGTATTATTTATCTGGACTTTCAGAAAGCATTTGATAAGGTACCACATGAGAAGGCATCAAACTAAAAGAAGTGCGAGTTCAGGGTGTTTTGTGTAGATGGGTGCAGAATTGGCTCAGATACAGGAAGCAGAGGGTGATGGTATGAGGAACCTCATCAGAATTGACTGATGTTAAGAGTGGTGTCCAGCAGGGGGAAGTGCTGGGGCTGCTGCTGTGTTTAATATATATAAATGATTTAGATAGGAATATAAGTAACAAGCTGGTTAAGTGTGCAGATGATACCAAGATAGGTGGATTGGCAGATAATCAAGAATCTGTTGAATCCTCACAGAAGGACTTGGACAGCAGATAGGCTTGGGAAGGTTTGTGGCAGAAGAAATTTAATGTCAGTAAATGTAAAGTATTACACATAGGAAGCAAAAATGTGAGTTTTGAATACACAGTGGGCGGACTGAAAATCAAAAGTCCACCTTATGAGAAGGATTTAGCAGTCGTAGTGGACTCAACGGTATCAACTACCAAACAGTGTTCAGAAGCCATTAAAAAGGCTAACAGAATGTCAGGTTATATAGCGCCTTGATGTGTGGAGTACAAGTCACAGGAGGTTCTGCTCCAGCTTTATAACATACTGGTGAGGCCTCATCTGGTGTCCTGTGTAAAGTTTGGGTCTCCAGGCTACAGAAAGGACATAGCAGCACTAAAAATGGTCCAGAGAAGAGTGACTAGGCTGATTCAGGGCTACAGGGGATGAGTTATGAGGAAAGATAAAAAGAACTGAGCCTTTACAGTTTGAGCAAAAGAAGATGAAGAAGAGACATGATTGATGTGTTTAAAATTATGAAATAAATTAATTCAGTGGATCAAGACAGTGACTTTAAAATGAGCTCATCAAGAACACAGGGACACTGTAGGAAACTTGTGAAGGGGAAATTTTACACAAACATTATAAAGTTTTTCTTTACACAAAGAACGATAGAGACTTGAAATAAGTGACCAAGTAGTGTGGTAAACGATAGGACTTTAGTGACTTTCAAAACTCAACTTGTTTGTTATATTTGGAGGAATTAAGTGGATAGGACTGGAGAGCTTGCTGTGCTGAATGGCCTGTTCTTGTCTAAATCTTTTTAATTCCCTACAATCTGAAAACAGCAAGTCCAAAAACACATTCCATAATCATAACCTTTCAATCAGTAGTAAAATAGTAAAAAAACCCATTAAAATTACCAAGAATCAAGCAATAGATAGATAGATAGATAGATAGATAGATAGATAGATAGATAGATAGATAGATAGATAGATAGATAGATAGATAGATAGATAGATAGATAGATAGATAGATGTGAAAGGCACTATATAATAGACAGATAGATAGTACAGTGAAAGGGAATTTGTGAAGATGTACCTGAAAACTATTCTTGTCATCTTCTCTCCTGAAAATGACAGCTTGAAGCGTTTTCTGTCAAGTCTGCAGCTATCATGGCACACCGTTGAAACGAGAATATCGAAGATCAACAACTTAATTGAAACAGTTACATATTGATCTTGAAAAATGAATGTATTTTAACATGGCTTTAGATGAGTCCTGCAACTTTCAAGATAAGTCACAGTTGGCAAAAATTTGCATATTTTGAGCCAGAAGACTGCACAATTAAGGAAGAGTTGCTTGACATTGTGCCGTATAAAGATAGGAACCGTGGCATCAACCTAAAAGACACATTCATGACTGCAGTCGAGAAAGCAAATTTGCAGCTATCAAAACTAACAGCAATAGCCACAGATGGTGTACCAACTAAGTTGGAATCTGCAAATGGACTTGTGGGACTCTGTAAAGCTGATGACCATTCCCAGTTTTGTGGACATTTCACTGCATCATCTACTGTATCAAGAGCACCTGGGGCCTCATGTATAACGCCTTGCGCAGAATTCACCCTAAAACATGGCATACGGACAAAGCTAGAAATGTGCGTACGCATAAAACTTTGTGTAAGCCAAGATCTACACACTTTCCCTTTATAAATCCCAATCAATGTAAATTTTAATGCACATGCATGAACCATGCAGCCCCATCTGACTCCTTCGAGAATTTCACCCTATTTGAATATGCAAGGCTAGGGATTTGCACTGGTGATCGGAAGGTTGCCGGTTCGAATCCTGTAAACGCCAAAAGTGACTCTACTTCGTTTATGCCCTTAACCTGCAATTGTTCTGTCCTGCGTATGACATTAATCTGCATCCGGCCCTGCATGTAGGCCCTCCAACCTGCAAGGAAAAACCTGGGGGTTGGTGGCAGAATTGGCACTCCAGCCACCATAAAAACCTCAGTGTTCTATTTCATCTGAACTAGGGTGGTGTTCAGGTGTCACTGTTACATGGCTGCACTCGGGTCCTAATCTGGGATCCTGAGTTGGTTTGTCATGTGGTGGGTGCGTCAATGTGCTGTATCAGCGCCTGCTCCTAACCCCTCTCTATCTCTGAATATGCAAATCAATATAAATAGCCCCTTCTGTTCACTGTTTTGTTAAAAGACAATGGCAAAAGCATGTGGTAAAAAGAAGAACTGAGCAAATGTGAAGTGGAGGCAAGGAAAGATGTACCATTTGGTGGCTTAAGCAGTGGTATAAGTAATAAAAGGAAACTGATGTGGCACAGGCACTCAAATGTTCAAGTTCAGAAAGTCACACCTTGTCCAAAATAAATAAGAAGTGGTCAGATATTAAAGTAGACGTGAAAAGGAGAGTCGCTGCCCACCATCTGAGTATGAACACCCCTGGAGGAGGTGGCAGAATTCTGGGGCTCATATTATTTGAGCAGCGAGTTGCTGAAATTATTGGCGAGACACTTATAACTGGCATCTTACCACCACCTGAGCCCTAGAGTAGAGGTCACTATAACGTCACTCTCAAACTCTTATTCAGTCAGTGGGTTGGAGAGGATGTTGAGAAGCCATGTCTTCAGCGGGTACCCGCTGTCACCTAAGTAATCGAGTTATATGGTTGCATCATACAGATAACTTACAATTTGGGCCAAAGGGGTAATATTAAATGTCTTATCTTGCCAAGAAGCCAGCCATCATACACAATACCATTTTTGGAAGTTTCTTCCCTATCTAACTATTTCTCAGAATGAATGAATCATGAGTTGAGCCAGGCTATCTCGCCCCAACATTAATGAGATGCATTTTCAACATCACAGATACAGTAATTTACACATTAATGGAGTGGACATTGTGGATGCTGAAGTCGAAAACAACGGGAGACAAACACCAATTTAAAGTAAAAAGACATTTCTTTTATTCTTGGCGAGTCAAAGAGACTGACGTTTCTTTTTTTACTGCCGTGCAGGCTCCTTTTTATCCGACGGACATGACTGATTTAAATGTGTATGCTCCATCAGCCAAGAACCCCTAACAACCCCAGAGTGAAGCATACTTGCACACACCCGCACCTAACTGGCGCCTGCACTTCACAGGATGCGATTAGCAATTTAAAAACTGCGCCATGCCACAGACCTCTCCTCACACACGTGTGTCCACATTATGGACAGCTGAAGGGCTCTGGTGATTGTAACTCCCCATCGCTCCAGCGGTTGGCACTGTGTTCTAATCCCTTTTCCCCGTGACAGATTGACAGCTATTACACAACTGATGTCACTTCAGGTGTCTCTCCACCTAGACCTGCCTCATCCTGCTGGAAGGACTTAAGACCGGAAGATCCGCTATCTTGAAACCAGTTCAATTGTGAACTCACATCTGAGTAAATATCTCTGTGATTATCACGTTTTTTTAATTTGCTTTTCACATTTCAGTTATATGGGGTCACCAGGGTGGAGCCCCAACTCTTTATCGTGATCTGTCTGATCTCTCACAATGCACAGATGTAATGGGGCAGGAAAGCCAGAATACTCAGATGTAAAATTCACAGAGACACCTGGAGGATGTGCAAACGCGCTCAGGATTTGGACTCCTGACTCAGGAGCTGGAGTCTACTCACTGTGTTACAAGCAGCGATGCAGAGCGGGTGGGTGAAGTCGTCTCCTTTGTTATCTATTCTGCATTTGTCATTCATAAGAAAGAATGTGCAAAATGTGGTTACCATGGTAACAGTGACTGAAGTCAGTCAAGGTGTGTCAGCCCCTCTTGACAACGGGTGTCCTAATGCCACAGGTAGGTCACCAGGTTGTTGTGGAGATGCTGGCTCTTTTACTGTGTCATGAAGTATGCGTGCCAGGCCTGGCGACTAATGGTGGGGTGAAGGAGGTAAGAGCTCTACAGACACTAAAGGGGAGATTTTAGTTTGCTCTGTATATCGCATTCCTCTATTAAGCGAGGACAGTGAGACTGATGATCATTAGGCTCCCACCGACTACTCTACTTGATGATAAAACACCAAAGTCTGGGTGTCCGGGTTCCTCTGAGCAATCTGATTGGTCAGTTTGGCTTTGTGTCATTGGTCAGGTTGGCTTTAGTGACGTGACCAAAGAGGAAGTGAGAGTGTGAGACACACAAGGAGGAGTAAAGGTGCAATTAGGAGGGAGCAATTAGAGAAGACAAATGCTAAGAAGGTGTGCATAACTGTTTTTTAAAAATGGCCAAATCTCATAATATTGGTGTTTTTTATTGTTCAAAAATTACACGTATAAACTATTTAACAATGTGTGTGTGTGTGTAATCACAAGACACGGATCAATAACTGACAACCATCCATCCATCCATCCATCCATTATCCAACCCGCTATATCCTAACTACAGGGTCACGAGGGTCTGCTGGAGCCAATCCCAGCCAACACTGGGCGCAAGGCAGGAAACAAACCCCGGGCAGGGCGCCAGCCCACCGCAGGGCACACACACACACACACACTAAGCACACACTAGGGACAATTTAGAATTGCCAATGCACCAAACCTGCATGTCTTTGGACTGTGGGAGGAATCCAGAGCACACGGAGGAAACCCACACAGACACGGGGAGAACATGCAAACTCCACGCAGGGAGAACCCAGGAAGCGAACCCGGGTCTCCTAACTGAAAGGCAGCACCCACTGCGCCATACCTGACAACCATCTTGCACATATTCGTCATTTTTTTAAAACTGTTATTATCTGGTGGTGCCCCAGGTCCCATACCCTCCATTGAAAAGCGCCAGTGAAGACAACAGTGTTGTGCAAGTTCCCACCTCACAAGAACTCACTCAAAGTTCAGTACACACAGATTAAAATGAATAAATTCATGTTCATACTTCACCATTTCAATTGTGAACTCATTCATGTTCGGTTCATATTGTATTTTTTAAGGAGTGAAAAGAAATGACCCACGGGTTTACTTTTTCCAATTTTGCATGCCTTATATTAGGCTTTTACAGTGTTCTTGAGTAAAATACAATAATTATGAAGACTTTTTTTTTAATTTAAATACACTTTATTGAGTTATACACAGCAACAAACACGTATAACCATATATGCTAATATCCTCCCGGTCAAAAAAGAAATCAAATAGATGCAAATAAACATATAAATTACCACTCTCTTTCCAACTGTGTGACACAAGCATGTAGGTGAACTAACTTATTACGCTGCCAGTCAAAATTCCTGTCACATATTGCATGTCCAAAGGTGGAAAATATAAAGTGGTCTCACGAAGTACAGCATTTTCTTAAATACGAAAGCAGAGCTTCACCGCGTGCTCGTGTCAGCAGAGGGGTGCAGCTTAAGCCCAAGCAGGCAGACACAGACGGTGCCTATTTGATTTTACGTTTTTTTTTTCTGAATACAAAAAAAATGGCAAAACATTTGTCCAAAATAAATATTCGTAAAAACAGTCTGGATGGGACAAAGGCATGAACCAGCTTTTCAGCATCAGAGGTAGAGACGGAGTTTGGCTATGTTTCGGAGATGAAGGAATGCAATTTTACAAAGGTGATGGACATGTGTATCAAATGACAGATGGGAGTCTAAACCCAGATTAGTAAACAGAAGGGAAGAGGGTAATGGTACGGTCAGAAAAGGAAATACAATTTACAGAGGAACGAAGTTGAGGGGGGGGGGGGGGGGGGTGCCAATTAAAAGAGCTTCAGTTTTGGTGCTCTTGAGCTTGAGGAAGTTCCTGGACATCAAGGCCTCAATCTCATCCAAGTAAGAGGAAAGTCGAATCCAGTCTACATACCTCACAGACCCATGATATTTTATATGGTCTACCATAAGGATCTATTCTGGGTCCACTGCTCTTTTTGATCTCCATGCTTCCATTAGGTCATATTATCACAAAACACAAGGTGAGCTACCACAGCTATGCAAATGACATACAGCTTTACTTATTCATAGCACCTGATGACCCTGACACTCTTGACTCTCTGCTCCAATGTCTTAGCAGTGTTTACGAATGTATGATCAGTAATTTTCTCAAACAAAATAAGGAGAAAATAGAAATCTTAGTGATTGGCAAAAATGGACACAGTAAGCGTATTAGAAATAAACTTGATTCTTTAGGTTTAAAAGTCAAGTCGGAGGTAAACAATTTAGAGGTAACTATTGACACTGACCTGAATTTTAAATCACCTATTAATCAGATTACTAGGACAGCATTTTTTCACTTAAGGAATACAGCTAAAGATAAGCCTTTTATAACTTTACAAGACGCTGAAAAATGAGTTTACGCTTTTGTTTTTGGTCGACTAGATTACTGTAATGCACTCCTCTCAGGACAACCTAAAAAAGACATTAATTGGTTACAGTTAGTGCAAAATGCAGCCACTAGAATCTTAACTAGAAAGAGAATATCTTAGCACATCACACCAGTCTTAGCATCGTTACATTGGTTACCCGTGTTGTTTAGAATTGACTTTAAAATACTGCTAATGGTTTACAAAGCCTAAAATAATCTCGCCCCATCCTATATTTTGGAATGTCTGTCACCTTACATTCCCAGTCATAACCTCATATTTTCAAATGAAGGTCTGTTTGGAATTCAGAGAGCCAACCTGAAAAGAAGTGGCACGGTGGCTTTTTGCTGTCATGCACCTAAAATTTGGAATACAACGGATATTTGCCAGGCTAATCCTGTAGAACTTGAAAAACTGCTAAAAACCCATTATTTTAAAATGCTTTTTTCGTAGCTACGTTTTAGTTTTATCCCTATTAGTCTATACGGGCATTGAATTATCATTTTTTCTGGATTCTGCAATTCCCTACTAATCTCTACTATTCTCTGCTGTCCTTTCTGGTTCTTCTGTGGTGCGTCACCACCACCTGATCAAGGTAACACGCTGCCCCCTTTGTGTGTATGGATTGAATGACAGGTGTCCCAGATGTCCACATGACCATCATCGTCTAATTTCTTCCATGTGAAGCCTATAAACCATGAGGCCTGATATAGTCCATCTATGTTAGATAGAATGCCCAGTGAGGGCTGGGTGGTCTTTTGGCCTTGGAACCCCTGCAGATTTTTGTTTTTTTGTTTTGTTTGTTTTTTCTGTCCTCCTGGCCATCTGACTTTACCTTTTTCCTTGTTACATACTGTATAATATTAATTGCCTATCTTGTTTCGTTTGTTGTATATGAACTTCCTTTTTATGTCATCTTATAAAGCACTTTGAGCTACATTGTTTTCATGAAAATGTGCTACAGAAATAAATGTTGTTGTTGTTGAATGGCCCACTGTTGTGCAGATTGTTCCAATGTTCTATAAAAAAGTGTTACTCTTTGAATATCCAAAGGTCAGAGGGAGTCACAGAGAACTTGTAAAGACCAACCCAAGAAGACCTGAAGGTGGAATTGCAAAAGCCCTGAATTAAGGGTATGAATACTTTTATGAATGAAGGATATCCATTTTTTGATTTGTAATAAATTTGCAGACCCTTTTACTTTGTCACTTTGTCATTATGGATTATGGAGTGTAAACTGATGGGCAAAATGACAGATTTATCCATTTAAAATTAAACCAGCAGCACATTAAAGTATACAGAAAGTAAAAGGGTCTGAATACACACTGAATCCCCTATATGCACCACCTCCTCCTCCTAGGAGGTCCCAGGAGGCACCCAGGGTTAGTTACTGTATTAAGAGAGGATGACAATGACATTTAGTGCAATGGAAAGAGAGGTTTTACAAATGACAGGTGACTACTCTTTGGCTATCTTGGTTATCCGAACATCACATTGCAGATGATTTTTAAAAGCCCAGGGGCCACCAGCTAAGTTTTACCTCCGATTCCCATGACCCTAATTTGTCCTTTGGCTTCCCCCTTTCAGATGTGTTCCCTTCCCCGTTTTATTAAGAAGCCCGTTCAGACGTTCCTATTGCCTCGACTCCTGACACCCCATCTGTGTCTCCCTTTGACCTGTGAAAATTCAATAAAGTAATACATTTCTTCAAGTAGGCATAACAGATTTTTCATGTGATACTCAGATTATAGTATGGCAGCCTCATGTGAAACATTACGCCACAACAATCACCCTAAGGCCCTTAACCTTCTTCATGCCATTTTGGTGATGGCCCGCATTGCTGGGGAGTGCATTGCTAAGCACAGAGGCAGAGAAACACAACACAAGGAGCAATGAGGCCGACTTGCTGTGACCTCCATGCGTCAGGGGCCTGCCAGAATGCACTTCCCGGGACCGGTGCCTTCATGTGTCATATCTGGGTGTTTTGTGCTCCGGGCTACAACTGTCCACACTGCACCTGCAGAGTCGAGCCGTTGGGAGGCCATTCATCTGAGCCTTTAAGCCATTCTTTTGTTTTGGTGCACTCACCTCCTCCGCTCTCCACCCTACTATTGTTCTTTGTCCAAGGCTAGGAGATGCAGAAGTGATCAAACTAGTCAATGAGAACTTCAAAGTTACTTTATATAAACAAAAAAAAAAAGTAAAAGAGGGATCCGAGTGGATAATGGCCAAGGGAAATCTACATTTAAAAATAAAGGCAGAGTGAAGAAGGGACACAGGTCTGTAAAGTTAAGTTGAGGACATACAGTAAGTAGAGACGAGCCAAATGAAACTCCAACATTACAAACGTCTGGTCCCGACATCAACAATTAGAACAATTTTCGGCCCATCTCTCACTTACCTTTTCAGTTCTCGAGCATGTTGTGGCCTAAACAAACTCAATTAGAAATGGGAAAAACATATCGTGCAGTGCTAGCAATCGCTTAGCCGACCCACTCGTGAACCAACGACGGCAATCTGTGACCCACTGACTGCAACCCAGGTCAAGAACCAGAGGTTGAGCAACACTGACTTAGGTGACCCAATGTGACCCACTCGTTATTCAATGATGGTAACCCATGACATCAGCGGGACAACCCAGTGGTTGAGATACACCACTCTTTACGGACTCGAAGATTAAAATCGATGATTGGTTTGTGTTACTCAGTACCAGCAGTTAAAGAATGCATACTAGTGACCCACAGAGCCAACATGACCTGTACACTTTGTGACCGATGAATGTGTAGCCGACCATTTCCTTTTTTGCCCTCTACATTGTGTGTCATGTGGGTTGAAAGAAAAGGCACACAGCAGTCGGGTGGATCCAGTTCTTTATTTACATCCATGCTCACAGTGCATCTCCATTTACATTTACATTTATTTTCTTGGTAGATGCTTTTATCCAAAGTGGCTTACAAAAGAGGTAAACATAATCGGGTAACATTAGGTGAGAGCCCATTTGTTCAGCAAGTGGAGTAGGACAGGTAACAAAAGTTTATTGTCACAAGTGAAGAGACGTAGTAACTATTAATATACATTCAAGTCAAGTCAAGTTGGGAAGCATGAACTGGTACAGTGCGTTGCCGCACCCACTACACGGCGAAACAACTCTGGATCCTGGTTTGCAACCCCCCAGGCGGACATGCAGTCCAGTCCCGTCCTCCGGAAATGACCCTCTATCTGCCGCAGCCAGGTGTTACGTGGGCGATCCCTTGGTCTGGTCCAGCCACTTGGGTCCCCAACAATGAGGATCTTACGAGCTGAATCACCCTCGGGGAAACGCGCCACATGGCTGTAGTGCCGTAACTGACGCTCCCTCACAATGCAGGTAGTGTACCTCATTCGGGACTCCATGAGCAACCACTCATTCGACACAAAGTCAAACCAACGGTACCCAACGATTTTCCGGATAGACACAGTACCAAAGGAGTCCAGTCTTCGTCTCAGGTCACTGGATAGCGTCCATGTCTCACAACCATATAACAAGACAGGAAGCACCAGGACCTTCGTCCTTTTGCATAGATATTGGGAGCGCCACACACCCCTTTCCAGCGACCTCATGACCCCCCCATGCTCTCCCAATCCGTCTACTGACTTCAGAGGAAGAGTCACCAGTGACATGAATGTCACTGCCAAGGTAAGTAAACCTCTCGATGAGGTTGACACTCTCACCGCAGACGGACACACTGCTGATGTTTGTGCCCAAGAGGTCATTAAAGGCCTGGCTCTTGGTTTTTTATCAGGACACTCGCAAGCCCAGACACTCAGACTCTTCACTCAGTGTCTCGAACGCCTTGATCAGAGCCTCCATTGACTCCGCGAAGATCACAGCATCGTCAGCAAAGTCAAGATCCGTGAACCTTTCTTCACCAACAGATGCCCCACATTAAATATACATTACCAGATTAAAAATTCGGATGTGAGTGTCAGTAGGCTTTGTTCCCTAGGAACCAAGTTACCCGAACTATTCAATAACATTTCAGTAATTATTTACCACTCTGATTTTTGTGATCAGAAAATAGGTCATTACGCTAGCAATTAATGAGAAGAATTCACACAAGAATGGCAGATTTACGGTATTTGAGGGTTCCACTAGAGCGTCTCTTTCTCTTGCACGATTCGACTCAAAAACTAATCAGCACATCATCATCTCATAACTGGCTTAAGTCTCGAGTTTGATATTTCTCCATCCAGACCGTCCTCAAGAAATGGTGACACACACCCATCATCGAAAAATCGACGTTTTCTGTATCAGGGGACCCTAAAACATCGAGATCCATCTACATTTTTGATGAATCTAAAGCATTCGCTCGTCCCCCATAGATGATAAGTTATGGTGAGGGAGGGCGCAAAGCAAAAATCGATAAAACAATTAAACTTAATATAAAATATCACGGGGGTCTGCTGGAGACAATTCCAGCCAACACAGGGCACAAGGCAGGAACCAATCCCGGGCAGGGTGCCAACCCACTGCAGGACACACACAAACACCAAGCACACACTAGGGCCAATTTAGAATTGCCAATCCACCTAACCTGCATGTCTTTGGACTGTGGGAGGAAACCCACGCAGACACGGGGAGAACATGCAAACTCCACGCAGGGAGGACCCGGGAAGCGAACCCAGGTCCCCAGGTCTCCCAACTGCGAGGCAGCAGCGCTACCCACTGCGCCACCGTGCCACCCTCAAAAATTTACAACGATAACAAAATGCCTTAAATGAGCAAAAAAAAAAAAAGACATGTAATCCATTTCTCTCGTTCTCTCTTTTACTTGCACCAAAATTTTAAAAATCTAAATAAAATACATCATATTCAGATTAACACTATATTAAAATCACAGAAAACTGAGGCTATGTGATGTCGACGTGCCACAGACGCCAAGACGCCGTGAAGCAAAATCCATGTGTGCGGACCTTCCAAATGCTGTAATGACTTTAAATGTAAAATGTGTAAACTGCACATGTATGAAAGAAACTACAACAGAGAGTAAGGTTATGTTTTTCATATAAAAATAAAAGTTAAGATACTCTAAGTAAATCAAAATTATAAAGAACTGAGAGAGAGAGAGAGCTTAGAAAGCACGTCTTACCCCTTCAGCGTTCACACCGCGTCTGTCGCCCTCACTGGAGGAGCAGACACACACACACACAGTGCTGGGGTGCAACACCAATTTAGCGCCCCACAGCAACATGGGGATGAGCAATAGAACTTCACTGGATCAATACAGACTGCTGATTTACAGAAAGTAATAAGTAAATAATAATAATTCATTACATTTATATAGCACTTTTCTCAGTACTCAAAGCGCTATCCACACAGGGAGGAACCGAGAAGCAAACCCACAATCTTCCACAGTCTCCTTACTGCAAAGCAGCAGCACTACCACTGCGCCACCTGTGAGGATAGTAAAGTAAAGTAAATACAGTATAGATACAGGGTGAGCCAAAAAGAAGTACCACATATCAAACGTTAATTCTACAAAAACACTACAAGATAAAATAAATTTCGTTACGGCACAAGAAATGGTATACAAAATAGATTATTTTCAGTGTTTTTAAAAAATTATGTCTTCAAAGTGGTAGCCATCATTAGCGATTCACTCTTCGAGAGGATTTCTGAACACTCGCATGACTCGTTCGGCCATTTCAAGGGGAATACTGGCGATTTTGTGGCGAATAGCATCCTTGAGGGCTTCCAGGTTTTGAGGTTAGTGTATGTATATCTTTGACTTGAGATAAGCCCCACACAGAGCGAGATCAGGCGAATGTGAAGACCACCCGATATCGCCGTACAGTGAGATCAGCTTCCCCAGAAACATCTCCTGCAAAACGTGCATGGATCTTCGCGCTGTATGCGCTGTCACTCCATCCTGTTGAAACCAGGCAACCACCACATCCAATTTCTTCCAGTTGGGGCCACAAAAAGTTCTCTAGCATTTCAATGTAACGTTCTGAAGTGATTGTGACCGTTGCTCCCCAATCCTCAAAAATGTAAGGGCAAATTCTGCAACGGCGTACCAAACTGTAACACGCTCACTGTGCAGGGGTCCCTGATGAAGTTCACGAGGGTTGGTTTCAGCCCAATAGCAAAAGTTTTGCTTATTTAAGCAATCATTCAAATGGAAATGTACCTCGTCGCTGACGTCACATGACGATGGCATCTCGATGAGCGGTTTGCTGAATGTTCGCGCACGCAACTCTCTACGGCTCTCCCAGTCTCTCTCAATGAGTTCCTGCACTGCCATCATTTTGTATGGATGGAAATTAAGGGCCTCATGCAAAATCAAAGACGTGTTGGAAATGCCTAAGGCAGAAGTGTGCTGAACGTGTAGGAGACTGCAAAATTGATGCTCTTACAGCTTGGGTGTGTTCAGGCGTTCATACACTCCGAGGATGGCCTGGAGATTTTCTATTCAGTGTTGCACCCGTCTGTCTAAATTTAGCTACCCACTGAAGAACTGTTTTCTGATTTGGGACATCACTGTTAGGAGGAATGCTGAAGTGCATTCGGAAGGTACGTTACATAGTGATGATGGATTCGTTGTTTTTGAAGAACGCTTCGACAGCGAAAGCACTGTTCGCACCAGACCAAGGCATGTTGATGACTGAAAACTACAAGGGATCAGCCTATCAAAGGACCCCTCCGACCCAAACAACCCACTTGGCTGCCTCTACCTTGCGCTATGACCTTGAGAAATGTGGGTCTTCATTTTGGCTCGCCCTGTACACATAACAACATAAATATATGGTGTTTTTAAACACTTGCGGCCAAATGACAGGTCCAAAATGGAGCAGCAAGTTGGAACATTACTGTTGCCCCGTGAAACCCAACAGACAGATAACCAAGACACACGTGTAAAAGCACTCAGTATAATATTTAATATTTTCTTCAAATAAAGTGCACAAAGCACCACACACTCCAATAACAATACAATAATCAAAAATCACAATAATCCTCCACTCCCAGCAGCTTTGTCACCCAACCTCCCAACTCCGGCTCCCTTTCTGGGTCTCCAACAGTCCTTTTTATATTCCTTGACCCGGAAGTGCTCCTTCTCTTTTTCCGGGTCAAATGCCACATCATCAGTCCTCAAATATCCCAGAAGTACTGTGGGCTTCTGTCCTTGTGACTCCGAAGTACTTCTGGGTTGTATGAAAAATAAGAGTCCCCAGGTCCTTCAGGAGCTCCCTCTGGCGGTACCCACGGCACCCAACAGGGCTGCAAAAATGGACTCCACGTCCCATGGTGCCCTGTGGGAAACCGGGGTACATTTACCGTCCAGGGGAGCTGCCATCTAGCGTCCTGGGGGAGGCAGTATCCTGGAAAGGCTGCCCTTCTCCATTCCTCCCTTCCTGGGACATCCCAACCAGATTGAGCTGCCGGCTATGACACTGGATACAGAATAGGCCATAAAGACCCAGAATGCCAGATTAAGGTTTGGAGGTTGGGGGTGTACTCAGTGATGAATATTCATGAGGGATACTTCAAGTCAGCTTAGTCACAATACCTTACATGACACATGGACTGTGGAAGGCATCTGCAGTATGGTGGGTCTATGGGGGATATGTGTGGGGGTGCTTCCTAAAGATCGTTACAAGAAAAAACACCAGTAGTGAAATTCAGTAAAAATATGAAGATTCTTCAAAGGTAATTATTTAATTCATCAGTCAGATATTTTCTAACCTGCTTAGTCCTCAACAGGGTCGCAGTGGTCTGCTGGAGCCTATCCTGACTAACATAGGACAGGAACAAACCCTGAACATGGCACCAGTGCATCGCAGAGAAAATACACACCCTTCAACCACCCATTAGGGCCAATTTAGGAAACGCCAATTCACTTAACCTGCATGTGTGGCATAACAGGTCAGAAAATGGTGGGCGATTTTTAATAAATTAATAGTTGGCTGGCCTGATCTCTGTGGGTGTGCGCGCTCACTCAGCTGCAGGGGAGTTGGTGGAGTAATTAGGGAGAGATAAGCCTGCATGTGAAGGTGTGGTCTATTTAAATTGCTTCATATCCTGAATGCAAAACTCATTCAAAATTGAATTTTAAATTGCTACACATCATGACTCTATATTAATATTAAAATCCTAAAATTATAACATCCTTATAAAATATTTTAAAATAAATGTCTACTAACAAAAAAAAAGTAAACGTTGCATGCACTTTGAAAAAAAAAGTGCTTCCCTTACCAAATGGCATATAACAGAGACATAGGCATTGCATTTGTCATTCCAACGGATGGCGCATCACAGACATTAACACTGCTTTTATGAATCCTATACCAAATGGCATATTACAGAGACATATGCATTGCATTTATTATTCCAACAGATGGCACATCACAGACATTAACACTAATTTTATGAATCCTATACCAAATGCATATAACAGAGACATATGCATTGCATTTGTCATTCCAACAGATGACACATCACAAATTTTAACATTGCTTTTGCGAATCCCATACCAAACTGCATATAACAGAAACATATGCATTGCATTTTTCAATCCAACATATGGTGCATCACAGACATTAAAACTACTTTTATAAATACCATACTAAGTGGCATATATCACAGTTTGTATTGCATGGCACACTGCAGAGGTTAATGTTTATGATTTAGATTTCAACCTGTCTTAGATGGGTAGCACAGCTAGTTACTAGGAATTCATTAATAAAGTAGGGAAAGCGGCATAGAGTGGCAGGCATGCATGTAGAATAGGCAATAAAGGCAGAATGCGATATTGGGGTTTGGGAGGTGGAGGTGTACACAGTGATATTCATTCATGAGGGATTCTTCAGTTCTAATTATTATCAGACCACATTACACAAAATATGTGAAATATGACCTGATACTACAATAAAAGGTATAAGCAGATGAAGCTTACTAAATAGAGAAAAGAAAGAAAGAAAGAAAGAAAGAAAGAAAGAAAGAAAGAAAGAAAGAAAGAAAGAAAGAAAGAAAGAAAGAAAGAAAGAAAGAAAGAAAGAAAGAAAGAAAGAAAGAAAGAAAGAAAAAGAATCGCTAGTGGAGTCTTGGTCACAGTCCCAGAATAGCATGCTGGAAGTATAGTCGGAGAGCCAATGGGCTATAACATACTTTTGTTTATCATGGCACTAGGAAGTAAAGGAAGGACACATGTCTATTAGGAATTTGAAGCCTGTAATGTTATCTTAACCATGTAAGTACAGAAAAGTAAAATATGCAAGACTGCAGAGGAGTGGATCAGGGAGGTAAAAGTCCTGAAAAATATATGAAAACTATAGAAGATTGGAGAGGCTAAAGATAAAGGCCAACAATACAAGTGTGTTGAGGAGATGGGAGTAATGTGGCATATGTGTGTGAAATAAACAAAGAGTGAGAGCCCAGAATGTCATATCAAGGAGTAAAGGTGAAGAGCAAATGGGCTATTGAACAGTGCATAAATATGAGTGCAAGGACATAAAGTGGGAGGTCTGTAAATTTTAAAAGTTAGGAATTCATTGATGAGGATGTGAGGTGGGAACAGAAAGAGTCACACACATGCCCATAGGGGGCACCATCAAGGCACTGATAAGGTAAGCACTACCACTCAGGTGTCCCTTATAATCTCTAAGTCTCTCCCTCTGCTGTTCCTAAAGACTGCACCCAGAAGATGCCTGACCACACCCCCTGGCCTCCTAAGCCCCACCCTTTCCAGGCTCAGAGGCATATAAGCATAAAAGAATATGGCAGAGAGAGAGAGAGAGAGAGAGAGAGAGAGAGAGATAGATGGAGAGAGGCTACTGAATCCTTTCCAACTTAAGAGCAATCTTTGATTGTTAGTGGCTGATATTTTGTTTTGTACCACTTTTTTGTACCATTTTTTTTTATTTAAATAGGGCTTACTGGCTTAATACCGCAAAATGTTGAACCCGTTTTAATTCTTCCTTTTTACAAATGGGATGTGCATATACTGGAATATAGAAAGGGCAATGATGGAGCAGAGTGCCATACCAAGAGTAAAGTAAGAGAAGATGTAGGAGCTCAAGGGTTTAAATATCAAGAAATCTCTCTATTATAATAAAAAAAACTCCCATGAGAGACACTTTAATGTCCCGCGAGACAAAGCAGTGAGACAAAAAGACAGCTGCTGAACACGCAGCTCCGCAGCAGCAAGCCAGCAGCTGATCCGTCTGCATCTCCTTAGCGTGCGTTTAGCCCCTCCCCCTTCACAACGCAAGTGGCAGAGGCTCGAAGCGCACGGTTGGGCAAATGAAGCAAGCAGGGGGCTTTGCCCCCTAGTCATTAAATAAAGAAGAAAGTGGGTACAGAGAGGTACAGTATGTGCATATAAAGGAGATGGAGAGAGTGTGTGGTGAGGACCTAGAATATCATATCCGGTACAAAGACAGAGGGGAAGGAAGCTATGCAGTGGCACGTGATTGTGAAGGTTGTATTGGGAGTTTCCTCCAAGGCAAAAATGGGTGTGGCCTCCAAAAACAACTAGGGAGCTAGTGAGAAACTTACCTGGTCTGCCCAGCAGAAGCTCACCTGACCTTAACCAGGCTCCTAAGGCAACCTGCTGGATCCAACAATAGCAGGCTCAGAAATGAGGAGCTGGCAAAATAACCATAATAGAGAATAAGTTGGGAGCATGTGCTGATAGCATATTGCCATACCCATCATACAACAAACCACCTGGATTGGATCCCGAGTGCAGCAGGTGACACCTCAGTACCAAACTGGAACAGTGTGAGGATGTTTTTACAGTGGCTGGAGTGCCAATCCTGCCACCAGCCCCCAAGTTTTCTCTTTAAGTTGGAGGACCTGCTGGATGCAGATTAATGTCATACCCAGGGCAAAGCAAATGCAGGTTAAGGGCCTTGCTCAAGAGCCCAACAGAAGTAGAGTCACTTCTGATGTTTATAGGAATTGAATTGGCAACCTTATGATTGCCAGCACAGATCCCTAGCCTCAGAACCAGCACTCATAACCATAAATACTTCAAAAATAAAATAAAAGCCCTACAAGAGGAAGGATAACCATAAACCCTCCACTTCTATTAAAAGGGTCGATGCAGAATCTTTATAAATGGAAGATGTAATAACATGAATATTAAAATATGAAGAAAAGGCATAAAAGAACAAAAATTAGACACAACAGAGTTGCCTAAAAGGCCAAACAAAGTACCAATACTCAAATCAAAAACTGAAATCCTTAAAACAGTACCAAAAATTTAAAAAAAACCCCACAAAAAATCCAACATCATGAAACACAATAGTTACACAATCCACTATAGATGAATGATCTCCAGCTCCTCACCCTTCTCAGCTCACTTAAATAGCCAGAGGGAGGGGCCAGGAATGGTGACATTGGGTGGCCCCGCCTCCTAGGGCTCCACCCACTTTTAAGGAGTATGCTATTGCAAAATTACCTATGAAATCAACAGAAACACAAAGGCATGAAAATAATAATTCAAAGTTAATAAAAACATTAAACACATATAACTTCAACTCAGTACATGACAGGGTTAATTTTTTTTTTTTTTCCCAATTTGGGCCTAAACTCAATATTTTTTCCAAACAACCCAGTTTTCTGAAAAGCAAAAGAGCAATGGTTTCACACAAAAAACAACATTTATTTATGACAAATGTCCCTGTGTTTTATGTTCCATGAGCCTCTACACTATGTGAATTCACATACCTATTAAACAGCAGAGTCCTGCAAGGTATGCCACATTACACTGCTTGCAGTATGTGGTACACTGGTGCCGCTGTTTTATAATTAACTTATAACTTAGTTGCTTCAGCTCTGTTCAGGGACGGATCTACCATCAGGGCATTCTGGGTGTGCAGCATGGGTCCTGTGACAGAAGTCCTGGCTACCAAAAAATGAAATAATCAAGTATCCATGTGGCACAATGCCAGAGGGGAAACCTAACCTTTGTGAATTTCCCCTTGGGATTAATAAAGTATCTATCTATCTATCTATCTATCTATCTATCTATCTATCTATCTATCTATCTATCTATCTATCTATCTATCTATCTATCTATCTATCTATCTATCTATCTATCTATCTATCTATCTAAGGGGGGAATGAAGCGATCGAGTCTCATTCTAAAATCAAAAGTGGTAAATACCTCACTGCACTAAATAACACAGTGTCCACGCTCTGTATTGTTAAAAGTATGATCAACTTTCTGTTAAGAAGCTAAGTCAGCCAGGAGCTTGTGGGGTCTCAATCTGCCCTTGTGTCCAGTGCCCTTAGTTAGTAATAAGGGTGTGTCCTTTGTCCTTATTAGTCATAAGGTTGTGTTCTTATTTAGTCAATTGGGCATGTCCTTATTTATTCATAAGGGTGTGCCCTCCTTATTTAGTCATAGGGGTGTGTCCTTTGTCCTTAGGTAGGCATAAGGGAGTGTCCTCTGGTCTTATTTAGTCATAAGGGTGTGTCCTTATTTAGTCATAGGGGCGTGTCCTGTGTCCTAAATTAAGCACAAGGGCGTGTCCTGTGGTCTTATATAGTCACAGGGGTGTGTCCTCCTTATTTAGTCTTAAGGGTATGTCCTGTGTCCTTAGTTAGTCATAACAGCATGTCCAGTGTCCTTATTTTTCTTATTTGAAATGTGATTTGATTTTTTATTCTTGTCTTTGTCGTGTTGGGTGGTATTACTCCTTTGTTACCTTTGATATTGAAGTGACCAGAAAAAGTTCAGGGCTGTTGTTTTAACTACTCCAATGTTCAGATTGACTTTGACATGTGGTGAGTTATCTTGGCTGTAATCCATAGTAAAAGCACAGGATTTTTGATTATTGTTTGCTGATGGGCTTGGTGTATGAACACACGCTAAAATGATCCGTACTCTGAGCTAGAGCAACGACTTGTTAAGCAGCATCTATTTCATTAAATTCAATGCAAATGTATTGCTGAATAATTCTGGATAATGTTTAGTTAATTAGTAAAGGCTTCCTAATGGATATTTTTGTCGTGGACCAGTTTTTTATCCACGTTTCATGGATGGCTCAACAATATATTGATTGAAAGGTTTTATTGATTTGTGATTAATGAAGTTGATTTCAAAATTCTTTCTTTCTTTCTTTCTTTCTTTCTTTCTTTCTTTCTTTCTTTCTTTCTTTCTTTCTTTCTTTCTTTCTTTCTTTCTTTCTTTCTTTCTTTCTTCACTGCCTATAAATCCTGGTATCACACTTTAGTCCGACAGAGCAAACGAGACACTGCCCTGTAATGACTTCAAACCACAGGACCATCTTAGTCGCCTCTGTCAAAGGGAATGTTGTGAGCGCTCATAACTTTCTCCACATCCCCTTGGCCCACTGCAAAGTTTTGAAAGCATGGTGTAGTAAGAAGGAAGTGCACACACGGCTAAATTTAGAAATGCTGTTATTTTTGTACAATTCCTGCAGCCCTGAAAACCATTGTAAACTCTGAGTGAGGTGGTTCTGCCCAAAGCACATCCCTGCCAGCTATTTTTGGAAGTTTTGGTTTGCTCTTTTTATTTATTTTTTTTAGTAATCCTCATGGGCACACCTAAACAAACAAAGGCTGTCTCTAGTCTGGCTCTGTATGGGGTCTCTGTGGTCACAGAGGTGGATTTCAAAATTAAGAGGATTGTTGTTAAAGTCAGGATCAACTTCAAGGTCCCATTTAATGCAGGGGATTAGGGTTACAATATGTAAGAACTGAAGTTAAGAATAGAAATTGGGAATGTGGGATGACAGTTGGCAGGGTTTCAGCTACAATTAGATCAGTTCTCAGGGAATTCTCGTATATCAACCCTAATACCGGTGTCCTGAAATATATCTACCTTAGATTAGATGGGATTGACTTCTCAATGTCGTAACTCTTGATGAAGTGACCTCATTTGTCGGTGTAAACCAGCATTTCTCATTTCATTACCTCACATCACAATTTTTCAGAACACACAAGATCTAACCAGTAAGAAATCTGCTGATTTTGAAGCTCACACTCATGTCATTGGGCTCACTAACCATCTTGTTTTAACCTTTCATTCATCCTACGAAAGATTAGTTCTGTTAGAAATGCCATTGTGATTCGTTATGGGTCAGCGTACTCTCATGTAACCTAAGCTTAACACAAACACACACACGCATACATGCACCCACACTCACACACATGCATAGTCATAGGGGTGTATCCTGTGTTCTTATTTAATCATAAGGGTGTGTCTTTTGTCCTTATTTAGTCATAAGAACGTGTCCTGTGTCCTTAGTCAGTCATAAGGGTGTGTCCTTATTTAGTCAATAGGGCATGTCCTTATTAGTCATAAGGGTGTTTCCTTTGTTCTTATTTAATCATAAGGGTGTGTCCTGTGTCCTTATTTAGTCAATAGGGCGTGTCCTTATTTAGTCATAAGAATGTATCCTGTGTCCTTCTTAGTCATAAGGGTGTGTCCTTATTTAGTCAATAGGGTGTGTCCTGTGTCCTTAGTTAGTCACAAGGGTGTTTCCTTTGTTCTTATTTAATCATAAGGGTGTCCTGTATCCTTAGCTAGTCATAAGGGTGTGTCCTTTGTTGTTATTTAGTCATAATGATGTGTCCTGTGTCCTTAGCTAGTCATAAGGGTGTTTCCTTTGTCCTTATTTAGTCATAAGGGTGTGTCCTTTGTCCTTATTTAATCATAAGGGCGTGTCCAGCGTCCTTATTTAGTCAATTGGGTGTGTCCTTATTTAGTCATAAGAATGTATCCTGTGTCCTTCTTAGTCATAAGGGTGTGTCCTTATTTAGTCAATAGGGTGTGTCCTGTGTCCTTAGTTAGTCACAAGGGTGTTTCCTTTGTTCTTATTTAATCATAAGGGTGTCCTGTGTCCTTAGCTAGTCATAAGGGTATGTCCTTTGTTGTTATTTAGTCATAATGGTGTGTCCTGTGTCCTTAGCTAGTCATAAGGGTGTGTCCTTTGTTCTTATTTAGTCATAGTGGTGTGTCCTGTGTCCTTAGCTAGTCATAAGGCGGAGTGGTGGAGCAGGCGGAGTGGTGGCTCTGAGGTTAGGGATCTGCACTGACAATCGGAAGGTTGTCGGTTTGAATCCCATAAATACCAATAGGGACTCTGCTGTGTTGGGCCCTTAAGCAAGGCCCTTAACCTGCAATTGCTGAGTGCTTTGAGTACTGAGAAAAGCGCTATATAAATGCAAAAAATTATTATTATTATTATTATTATTATTATTATTATTATTATAAGGGTGTGTCCTTTGTTCTTATTTAGTCATAATGGTGTGTCCTGTGTCCTTCTTAGTCATAAGAGTGTGTCCTTATTTAGTCATAAGGGCATGTGTCCTTATTTAGACTTAAGAACGTGTCCTGTGTCCTTAGTCAGTTATAAGGGTGTTTCCTTTGTTCTTATTTAGTCATAAGGGTGTGTCCTTTGTCCTTATTAATCATAAGGGCATGTCCTGTGTCCTTATTTAGTCATAAGAGCGTGTCCTGTGTCCTTAGCTGGTCATAAGGGTGTTTCCTTTGTTCTTATTTAGTCATAAGGGCGCATCCTTATTTAGTCAATAGGGTGTGTCATTTATTAGTCATTAGGGGGTGTCCTGTGTCCTCGGTTAGTCATAATGGTGTATCCTGTGTCCTTAGACATAAGGGCATGTCCTGTGTTCGCTTTTAATCATCCATTTCTTTTCAAAACACACAAGATCCAACCAATAAGAAATCTGGTGATTTGACTTTGAGGTCCTGTGAAGCATCAGTTCTGTAAGAAATGCCACTCTGCCTCACACCTGTATTATCATGGGATGAGCTGGGTTCATCAGATTCATTATGGATCAGCGTATTCTCATGCAAACTACGCTTAGCACACACATACACTTATGACGCACACATCCATACACTTAAGCACAGCCTATCACGCCTCAGTACTCCATACAAGGAGGACGACCAGATGAGTGTCCCATAGACAATGGAGGATGCTTCATTTTTTTCATTGCCATTAAATTAACGGCACGTCACTCCTTTTTGTGCTGCTCACCACTAGGGGTATCCCTCCTCTGCCGCTAGCCCTATGGGAGAGAAATGGCAATCTGCTACCATCAAGGGCCTTGTATTACTTTATTACCTCAGTCACTTAACACTTTGAACGTGAAGTACAAGTTAAGTCGAATCTCATTGAACCGGCCAAGGTGTGACGTACGATATAACTCGTAGCTCAGTACCCATGCACCACAGATGCAGCCAGCTTGCTGCAGAGCTTTGCTGCCACATCTCAGTTATCTGCTACAGTGCTGCCATCTAGTGGGTAGCCATATATATTTTTTTTAAGATGTAACAGCTTGCAGAAAGCAGTGCTCTCAATAGACAGTCTGTACTTACATTATGTGTATAAAGTATATAAACTGCTGATGTTTTGAAACAACTAGATCTGTTGCAAAATGAATAATGACAGCAATCGAGATGGTGACATGATGTGGAACATATAGGCAGATAGTTGCCCCGAAGGCATTTCTTTGTCACAAGGCGTCCAACTTGTCACAACTGTCAGGAGATCACTACATGGACACTGTGCCACCCACGGAGCACAAACAGTCACCAACTGATATGTGTGTTATGTGCAACAAGCATGGACCGCACAAAGAAACCTGTTATATTCGTGGCACATGAGCTTCTCTGCAAGGTGCCATCTTTCAAAGACTCTCATTCAAACAGAGACTTTTAGTCAGGGTCAAAACAAAATAATTAACGGTTTCTTTACATTTTTAACGGAGTTGCTGTTGCTGTCTAATACAGGGTGCGGCATAAAGATCTCCCACATTTCAAGGGAGAACTGTGCGGGCTGTAGTGGGGGTAGAGAGGTGGGGTCGGTCTCATCTGGTAGGTTAGGCTCTACCGTTTTCAATGCCCATCATGAGTTGGACCGGTGATCATCGGGGCTTTGTTGTTCCAGCGTATTATGTGATAGCGACGCAGAGAGTGTTCCGTACACGCTTCATGCTCAGTCGAAATGCATCTGTACCAGATCGGAAAAAAATCTTGCTAAGGATTTCTAACCTTTGGGCAACTGGGTCCACACTGAAAAGAAAATCACCTGGCAGACCTCAGACAGAACATGTGCGGCTTCAACAGGACGGGGCCACAGCTCACACTGCACGACATTTGCTCGGAGTGCTGAGTGAAATGTTCCCTGGGCATTTGATCTCTTTAAGGGGAGACGTGCCGGCCCCCGGATTTAAGCCCATGTGACTTTTTCCTTTGGGAGTACTTAAAAGAAAAGCTTTTCAAACATCGTCCTCGATCTCTTGAGGATTTGAAGGAAAGGACCAGACAGGAAATCGATGCCATTCACCCAGAGAGTGATGGAGAACTTCTGGGAACGTCTTCAGCAATGTACAAATGACGGCCGCCATTTGTCTGGTAGGATTTTTGAAACCCATTAAAACAAAACTGTTTTTTATGTACTTTTCAGAAATATACAGTATACAATTTTTTTTTTAGATAGCTTCGCTCATTTTTTATAGTCCTCCAAAATAAGGGAAATCTTTATGCCCCACCCTGTACATTTCTTTTGATTTATTATGAATTTTTATAGAGTTCTTTCTTTATCATATATGAATTGTCCAATGCTGCAGCATCCTGGTAATAAATGGCCCAGCAGTCAATGTGTTAATGTCATAAATGTATGTGTATTTTGTGTTCATTTTTGGGTCGCTGTTTTATGTTCATGCATGAGGTACGCTGTGTGCTACGCCTTGCTGAAGTTCCACGTGTTTTGTGGGTGGTTCCCCAAGAGGCGGGCCCTCCACCCTATCAAGTCTAGAGGGACTCCCACAGCCCCTGGTGGTTCATTGTGAATGCACTCTGGGAGTTTTGGTGACTTCTTGTGCTTTTTTTATGCTTTGGTATTAATTAGAATTTTGAACTTTTCTGATCTGTTTTTTTTGACTGTGTTTCTGGATTATTGTTTTGGGACTTTATGTGCTTCTGTTTTTGTCAAGATGGTGTTTCAGCTACATACTGCACGAAAAGCATCTTTTCAATTTAATATTTTTAATAAACTTGCAAAAATATTCTGTTTTCACCTCTGGTGTATCAAGAGTGAGGGAAAAAAATAATGAAATGAAATGATTTTAACACAAGACTGTAACATAACAAACTGTGGGAAAAGTGAAAGGAGTCTGACGCCATTCTGAAGACACCCCTATGTATGATGGGGCTGGCGCCAATCTGTCAATTTCAGGTCAGCAAATGTAAACAGGCTACGGTCACCCCGTTGTATAACCTGCCCGTCTTTGGCAGGACAGAGAAACCATGTTGTAAGAGTTGAACAAATCACAGTACAGAAACTGCACTCGTTAAAGTAGCAAATGACTTGTGGGTAAATGCAAACAGAGGCCATTTATCTGTTCTCATCCTCTTAGATCTGAGTGCTGCATTTGACACCATTGATTACAATATTCTTAGAAATCACCTTAGTCAATGGCAGGGTCTTAAATTGATTTGAATCCTACCTGGCAGGTAGAGAATTCTTTGATAGCTGTGGTAGGTGGGTATGGTGACGCTGCTGCCTCACAGTAAGGAGACCTGGATTCTCTTCCCGGGTCCTCCCTGTGTGGAGTTTGCATGTTCTCCCCGTGTCTTCATGGGTTTCCGCTCACGATCCAAAGACATGCAGGTTTGGTGCATTGCCAATCCTAAATTGTCCCTGGTGTGTGCTTGGAGTGTATGTGTGTGTCCTGGGATTTGTTCCTGCCTTGTGCCCTGTGTTGTGGTATAGCGGGTTGGATAATGGATGGATGGGTAGTTGTGGTAATTATACTTCAAAGACAGATGATATTCTAGATGGTGTTCCACAAGGCTCTATCCTGGGTCCGCTGATCTTTTCGATTTACATGCTTCCGTTAGGTCAGATTATCTTGGGGTATAACGTGAGTTACCACAGCTATGCTGATGACACACAACTGCATTTATCAATACCGCCTGACGACCCCGACACTCTTGGTTCACTCACCCCCAACGTCTTACTTATGTTTCTGAATGGATGAGTAGTAATTTTCTCAAACTAAATAAAGAGAAAACAGAAATTTTAGTGATTGGCAATAATGGATATAATGAGGGTATTAGAAATAAACTTGATGCATTAGGATTAAAAGTCAGGACAGAGGTAAAGAATTTAGGGGTAACTGTTGACTCTGACCTGAATTTTAAATTACATTTTAATCAGATCACTAGGACAGCATTTTTTTCACTTAAGAAATATAGCAAAAGTTAGATCTCTTATAACATTACAAGATGCTGAGAAATTAGTTCACACTTTTGTTTTCAGTCGACTAAATTACTGTAATGCACTCCTCTCAGGACCACCCAAAAAAGACACCAATCAATTGCAACAAGTGCAGAATGGAGCTGCTAGAATCTTAACTCGGAAATGAAAATCCAAGCACATCACCCCAGTTCTGATATCACTACACTGGTTACCTGTGTCATTTAGAATTGACTTTAAAATACTGCTGATGGTTTACAAAGCCTTCAATAATCTGCTCCATCTTATATTTCGGAATGTCTGACACCTTACACTCCAAATCGTAACCTTAGATCTTCAAATGAGTGTCTGCTTAGAATTCCAAGAGCTAAACTTAAAAGAAGTGGTGTGGCGGCCTTCTGCTGTTATGCACCTAAAATCTGGAATAGCTGACCAATAGAAATTCACCAGGCTGATACAGTGAAGCACTTTAAAACACTGCTGAAAACACATTACTTTAACATGGCTTTCTCAGAGCTTCATTTTAGTGTAACCCTGATATTCTGTATATGCATTGCATTATCATTTTTATCATGGCTCCACAATCCGTACTAACCCCTACTTTCTCTTCTGTTCTTTTTCCGGTTTTCTGTGGTGGTGATCTGCGCCCCCAGCACCCAATCAGGGCACCGTGATGTCCCTACATTGATGGATTAAAGTCCAAAAGTCCACATGACCGTCATCATCAAGTTCTTCCATGAGAACCCTGAATACAATGAAGTCTGATTGAGGTCATTTATGTTAGGTAGAATGCCTAGAGGGGGCTGGGTGGTCTTGTGGCTGCGGAACCCCTGCAGATTTTTTTTTGTTTGTTTGTTTTTTCTGTCCTCCCTGCCCATCAGACCTTACTTTTATTCTATGTTAATTAGTGTTCCCTTATTTTAATTCTTTTTTATTTTATCGTTTTTTCTCTTTCTTCTTCATGTAAAGCACTTTGAACTCCATTGTTTGTTTGAAAATGTGCTATAGAAATAAATGTTGTTGTCATTGTTGTTGATTATGCCTGTGCACAGGGAGAACATGCCAACTCTCCCTGCGCAGATTTTCTTCTCAGGACTCCCATTACTGAGAGGCCACAGTGCTAAACGCTGCATCACCAAAGCTCTCATCCATCTGTCAATTTTCAAACCCGATCAGGTTCTCCAGCACTGGAGACTATCCTGGCAATACCAGTTCCAAGGAAGGAACGAGTCCATAATGGGGCGACTGTCTATGATTAGGTTAGGTTAGGTTAGCCTTTATCGTCTCTCTTAAGAGAAATGTGTCCTGGACATTCGAGAGAACAAACACATTCCAGTCACATACATATCACTTACACTAAATACGTTACACAGAATAGTACACAACTATCCTATCTCCAAGGTGTGTACTGCAATACCGGAGTCTGTTGTCAGCACAGGGAGAACATGCAAACTCTGCACAGATTTTCGTATCAGGACTCCATTACTGAGAGGCCACAGTGCTAATCACTGCATCACCAAAGCTCACATCCATCTGTCAATTTTCAAACCCGATCAGGGGCACCAGAGCTGAAGGCTCGCCTGGCAGACACCAAGAATTTGAAGGTATCCATTATACAAGTATCCATCACGAGGCACGCTCACTCACGCCAGACCAGTTTGATAGAATCCTACACTCTCGCTGAGCCCTTGCAGTGAATTCCAGAATTGTGAATCGGAATTCTTTTAGGATTAAAAGAGGGAGGAAATTCAAACACACGCTGTAAAGTGAGCTCTGCCCTCAATTTGATGTGTTGAATAAAAGCAGAAAATCTGGACTCACAGCTTGAAACCTGACCAGCGGCAGGGCTTTTTGGAAGCGTGGAGCCAGTTGGTAACCCTCATTTTGGAACTGGAAATAAAATCAGCGTGTTTTGATCATGAAGTCAGAGAGGAAAAGGGAAAAAAAAGAAAGAAAGAAATGCACCCAGTTTTGAAGGAATCCCTTGCACATTTTTTTTTTCCTTTTCCACGACATCATTTTTCGGCTTCATCGCAGGGTTGTCTCGGACGCTGGAAAGTTGGCAGGCCGCCACCGCGCCGGCGCTTGCTGCAGAGTCGTGGTGCACTCAGTGTAATTGCACCTTGGTTTGGATGGATTCCTTCGCCGAGTTGAAAGAGATTTCCTCCAATTGCCTAACCCCATGGAAGGTAACCCAAACCCAGCCTCGGAGCCACAGCCTTCCTCAGGGGGCTGCCAGGACCCCCTGCAGCACGGGCCAACTTATCGAAAAACCTGGATTCTGTTAGGAAGTCCATTTATTTTCTTGAGGGACAAAAGAGTGTAAGCTGAAAGATGCCATAATTCACTCTGACTAGTAAAATGGATCCTCACCGCTCGCCTCCTCCACCCAGCCAACAATTTAATTCTTTTTTCCCTTCACTGCAGTCTGATTTACTCTACCATTCACCATGGAGGACTCTGGATGACCGACAGCTAAGATAGAGGCACAACAAGGTGGGCTGACAGCACCACAATCTCAGTATGTCGCTAAATTTGAAGAACTGAGCTTGACAGGGTCAGTGAGAGCTTTAGTGATGCAGGAAGAAACAGAGTGACCACTGACCGCTGTGAAAACGACACACAGGACCCTTCAGGGTGTTAGAGATGACAATAGATAGATAGATAGATAGATAGATAGATAGATAGATAGATAGATAGATAGATAGATAGATAGATAGATAGATAGATAGATAGATAGATAGATAGATAGATAGATAGATAGATAGATAGATAGATAGATAGATAGATAGATAAGGCACTATATAATAGATAGATACAGTGCATCCAGAAAGTATTCACACCGCATCACTTTTTCCACATCTTGTTATGTTACAGCCTTATTCCAAAATGGATTAAATTCATAACCCTAACCCTAACCCTCAGAATTCTACACACAACACCCCATAATGACAACGTGAAAAAAGTTTACTTGAGGATTTTTGCAAATTTATTAAAAATAAAAAAATTGAGAAAGCACATGTACATAAGTATTCACAGCCTTTGCCATGAAGCTCAAAATTGAGCTCAGGTGCATCCTGTTTCCCCTGATCATCCTTGAGATGTTTCTCCAGCTTAATTGGAGTCCACCTGTGGTAAATTCAGTTGACTGGACATGATTTGGAAAGGCACACACCTGTCTATATAAGGTCCCACAGTTGACAGTTCATGTCAGAGCACAAACCAAGCATGAAGTCAAAGGAATTGTCTGTACACCTCCGAGACAGGATTGTCTCGAGGCACAAATCTGGGGAAGGTTACAGAAAAATTTCTGCTGCTTTGAATGTCCCAATGAGCACAGTGGCCTCCATCATCCATAAGTGGAAGAAGTTCAAAACCACCAGGACTCTTCCTAGAGCTGGCCGTCCATCTAAACTGAGCGATCGGGGGAGAAGGGCTTTAGTCAGGGAGGTGACCAAGAACCTGATGATCACTCTGTCAGAGCTCCAGAGGTCCTCTGTGGAGAAAGGAGAACCTTCCAGAAGGACAACCATCTCTGCAGCAATCCACCAATCAGGCCTGTATGGTAGAGTGGCCAGACGGAAGCCACTCCTTAGTAAAAGGCACATGGCAGCCCGCCTGGGAGTTTGAAAAAAGGCACCTGAAGGACTCTCAGACCATGAGAAAGAAAATTCTCTGGTCTGATGAGACAAAGATTGAACTCTTTGGTGTGAATGCCAGGCGTCACATTTGGGGAAAACCTGGCACCATCCCTACAGTGAAGCATGGTGGTGGCAGCATCATGCTGTGGGGATGTTTTTCAGCGGCAGGGACTGGGAGACTAGTCAGGATAAAAGGAAAGATGACTGCAGCAATGTACAGAGACATCCTGGATGAAAACCTGCTCCAGAGCGCTCTTGACCTCAGACGGTGACCTCAGGGGTGACGGTTCATCTTTCAGCAGGACAACGACCCTAAGCACACAGCCAAGATATCAAAGGAGTGACTTCAGGACAACTCTGTGAATGTCCTTGAGTGGCCCAGCCAGAGCCCAGACTTGAATCCGATTGAACATCTCTGGAGAGATCTTAAAATGGCTGTGCACCGACGCTTCCCATCCAACCTGATGGAGCTTGAGAGGTGCTGCAAAGAGGAATGGGCGAAATTGGCCAAGGATAGGTGTGCCAAGCTTGTGGCATCATATTCAACAAGACTTGAGGCTGTAATTGCTGCCAAAGGTGCATCGACAAAGTATTGAGCAAAGGCTATGAATACTTATGTGCATGTGATTTCTCAGTTTTTTTATGTCTAATAAATTTGCAAAAATCCCAAGTAAACTTTTTTCACGTTGTCATTATGGGGTGTTGTGTGTAGAATTCTGAGGAAAAAATTAATTTAATCCATTTTGGAATAAGGCTGTAATATAACGCGCTGTGAATACTTTCTGGATGCACTGTAGATAGATAGATAGATAGATAGATAGATAGATAGATAGATAGATAGATAGATAGATAGATAGATAGATAGATAGATAGATAGATAGATAGATAGATAGATAGATAGATAGATAAGACACTATATTATACATTATAAACAAATGAAATCCAACCAATTACAGCAGAAATGTTGGATTAATGGCATCAGCCAATAAAAGTAAATATAGATTATCTTCATACAAGGATACAGGAGTCCCACCATTAGATTCTTATTGACCACAGTACAGTACTCATATGTGCTCCTAATTAGGCAGTTTGCCTCATTAACAGTAGGAAAGGATGTGGGTCACCGCCTCTCTCTACCAGCAGATGGTGCTGTTGTGCAAAAATTAAACAAGTGGTGAGCTTGCCTCAGTAATTTAATACTGTATGTTATTACAATGTTTAAAGCAAACTCAACTTTTAACTCCGTCATATTCCAATTTTTGTAATTTTCCATGATTGTATTGATTGCAGTTTCTTTTTCTTGTAGCATATGTGCTGCCAGCCTGGTTTTGGGTTGCTTGGGCAGGCCCTTTGCTCAGTCGCATGCCGGTGCAGACTGAGCTTTTCAGCTTGACTTTGACACTTGGTGCCTAATCCCTTTTAACTGACCCTTTGACTGTTTTTTTTTTGTGTGAGATGTAAATTAAAGGCTGTGTGAACTTGTACATTTTGTACACAAGTATAGTTGTCATCATCATCATGAATCATGCAAATTTCTTATCTACAATATGATTTACCATTTCGCTTATTGAACCAAAATTGAAAAAGTGTGAATATTCATTTGTATTTCTGCTATCAGCTTTGAGTTTTTGATATTAATATATTTAATGATGTCATTTACTGGTTGAACAGTATGAAATAAATTCCTCATTTTGCTGTGATTTTTGTACAGAATTTTATTTATTGGGTGGGCACCATTACTGTTTCTGGTAGCCTTTCTTTCCCTCGCCCTCTGACAGCAGGTTCACTAGAGGCAATCTCCCCACTTGTCTGTGCTCTTAACACTGCTACCACCCCTCCACTGCACCTTCCATGCAGCACTAGCGACCTTTTCTCTGTCCATTACTTGTACATAAATGCCACAAGCTCTGCTTCATACCACACACTTGGGACCAGAGGTAACATCATCTGCATTCACTTTTCCCAGTTCCAAGAGCTGATCCAAGACACAGTCTTTTCTAGACACTCATTTGTAGATTCATATTCAAGCAATGGATCCAGTCTTGTAACTGCTCTTTAAGTGCCTCATCATCTCTCTTTCTCTCTTTATCTGCCTCTCTGTTTCATTCTCTCACATACACCCACCTTCTGCACAGCTACTCATGATGACTCCGCCCCATCTTACAGCATCTCTGTTAGTTCCCGCCCCTTATAGCCATGTGTGTTTATCTCTCACACACCTTCTCACTGTAAAGGTTCTCAGGATGGCCCCTCATTCTGTGTGTGTGTGCTTCTCCCTCTTTCTTTCTCTCTCACACACCCTCTGCACAGCTTCTCAAGATGGCCCCGCCCCTTCCAACAGCATCACTTTCTGGTCCCGCCCATTCTGTGCATGAGTTTCCCTCATACACCTTCTGTGCAGCATCTCATGATGACTCCGCCCATTCTTACGGTATCTCTGTCAGCCCCCTGTGTGTGTGCATGAGCTTTTCTGTCTCACACACCTTCTCCCTGTAAATCTTCTCAGTATCTTTCTCTTTTTCTGTCTCTCACACACCCTCTGCCTGACTCCCTCATGGTAGCTACGACCTGGCATCTCTCTGTCAGACACAATTTCTTTTGACAGTGTGTATCTCTCTCTCTCTCTCTCTCTCACTCACTCACACTCACACACACACACACACACACACACACACACACACACACACACACACTCTGCACTGCTTCTTAGGGTGGCTCCACCTCTTCTTATGGCCTTTCTGTTAGGCCCCTCCCCTTCTGACAGTGCATGTTTATGTGGATTATCGCTACCCAAGGCTGAAACTTCTTATCATAATCTGTACATTAGGGCCAGAGTGACCAGCAGATGCGGTGCTATCGTTATGTAGATATATTAATGGGTAGTGTGGATTGTAGGGGCCCTCTTGAACTATCTCCAGACCCAAAACACCAATACAGGAGTCCAGTGTAACAATAAAAATATTTTTTATTAGCAAAAAAATAAACAAATAACACCAGAGAACAAGAAAGTACAGTAATCCCTTCGCATTTTATGATTTGTGGATCTGCCTATTTGCAGATTTGTCATCGATAATTACATGGAAATTATTTAGCAAATTTTGCAAGTGGTAAACAGAAAAGCTGTCATTCCCACAATGCTGTGCATTTGAATTAAAGGCAGGCCTTTAAAATGATAAATGTGGAGGAGAGGCAGGTCTTCAAGTCAAATGCACAGCATTGTGGGAATGACAGCTTTCCTGTTTATTATGGATGCTGCCTGTCCAGGAAGTAACTGTCAATAATATTTTAAGAAATATTTTACACCTGACTCTGTATATTACTGCTGTAGTACAATATAATATACAGTGCAATTTTTACATATTATTTTACATTTCTTTTTGTATAAGTGTACTGTATTCTCTATCCATCCATTTTCCACCCTGCTGAATCCAGACACAGGGTCACGGGGGTCTGCTGGAGTCAATCCCAGCCAACACAGGGCACAAGGCATATACCAATCCCAGGCAGGGTGCCAACCCACCGCAGGACACACAAACACACCCACACACCAAGCACACACTAGGGCCAATGTAGAATTGCCAATCCACCTAACCTGCATGTCTTTGGACTGTGGGAGGAAACCGGAGCACCCGGAGGAAACCCACGTAGACACGGGGAGAACATGCAAATTCCACGCAGGGAGGACCTGAGAAGCGAACCCAGGTCCTCAGGTCTCCCAACTGCGAGGCAGCAGCGCTACCCACTGTGCCACCATATTCTCTAGAATTTGTTAAATAATTTACTGTATGTGATTGGTAAGGCATGAGGTCAACAGGACATTATTAGGAGGACAAGTGGGGTCTAAAACTTATTTGTAGGTTTTTGCTTTTGTGGGGATTCCTGTGCCCCTAACTCCTGTGAAACAAAAGAGATAACTGTACAACAAAAGAGAAAAAAAATATAGACGTGAGCACCCTAGGAACCAAGTGACCGAACTCTTCCCTAACATTTCAATAATTATTTACCGCTATGATGCTGATCTTTCTGATCATGAAGTAGGTCATTACGATAGCAATTTACGAGAAGAATTCATAATTGCAGAATTATAGTATTTGAGGGTTCCTCTAGAGCACCTCTTTCTCTTGCATGATTTGACTCAAAGTAATCGACACACTGTCATCTCATAACAGGGTTAAGTTTCGAGTCTGCCATTTTTCCATCCAGCTGTTTTAGCTCTGGACTGTCCTGAAGAAACTGTGACACACAGACACACATGCCCATTATCGAGATATCAATGTTTTCGGTATCAGGAGACCCTAAAATGTCGACATCCACCAAAAACTGGAAATCAAAATTTTTGACGAATCTAAAGCTTTTGCTCCTTCCCCATAGATGATAGGTTAAGGTGGGGGATGTGGAAGCAATAACAGATTCCTCTGACATCTGGTCAAAGCTAAACAGTAGTAATGCACCCTTTTCACAAAATTCAGAAGTGACGGAGAGATGGGTAAACCTACTTCATGTTGGTCTCGCCAGTTATGAATGGTGTTTCTGCCATCTCTCACTCTCCTTTTGATTTTAAAAATCAATTTTAGAGATGATAAAGGTATTAACAAAGAGCACTGCACAATGAAAGCATCAGAACTGGACAACAGCTCAACATTTTTCGTGGGGGAATTACTTAATAATTACCAAAGTAAGTTGGTTAACTTCCTTACGGCATTGTGCTAACAGTTTCAGCTAACCTGATTTTTTTATATTTAACTCATATGAAGATGGATGACAATGGACTATGAATAACTGTGCACTGTGTTTCCTGTATCTTATGCTTGTATTTTCTAGACACATAATACACACAGGATAGTTTCAGGTTAATTGTGCGTGGTATGTCCTACGAGATTGTTGTCACAGGTAAAACATTCACTAATGGAAGAATTGAGTTGAGAGGCAGGTGCTGGATAGGACTGATTATAGGACCAGAGGCCACCATGGGTAGGGTGTCAGCCCCTCCTATCCTATACCCCCTTGGCCCAAAATTGCTACAATAAAGATTTGATAAAGACATGAATACCAGTGCATATCGGCAGTCTCACAACAACTATTGTAGCAGGAAACCCTGACCAGTTCACAGTGTAATGCAAGACCTTCCACCTAAGCAGTAGGCACATTGGGTGGGGAGCCTCTAACAAGTGCTGCTGCCTATCCAGGTTGTATTTGGGGCTAAGTGCAACACTCCTATCTAATTGCTTTGCTTGAGCTTTAGGCACATTTTGGAATCAAGGAAGTTTATGGTTATGACTTATATCGAGTAACTAAAAAGTTGTACCTGCTACCGTGCTAGATTAGTATACAGTTTTGTAGTGGGGCTACATAGTAATAGTGTATTCGATGTATGTGCTGACTGCGTGTTGTTTCCATCGTCCCATTTACTGTTCGTTATGTGTACGTCAGTGAATGTTGTCCCCATAAGTGCAGAGGAGACGGATGAGGGAGAGAGACCGCAGCCCCAGGATGGAAGACACCTGTTCACATTCAGTTACATCTGGCTCATTACTATTTAAACGATCAGGAGGGAAAGAGGAAGGGAGAGGAGGAAGGAGAAAGACGGATATTTCATTTAACAACAACAGACCATCATTTCCTGCGATTGTTCACATCGTGCCTGGTACCCTGTTTGTTTCTCATTCCGCTGGATTCACGACAGCTCAATCATCGCCAGAAACCCCTGGGTTTGGACTTCATTATCCACCATACACCGAGGAAACACGGTGAGATTGTTCCATTTATTCGGGAGATTCAAACGCATCCATTTTTTCTTGATCAGTCATTCGTATTCAGGACAGTGATATACCCGGACTCAGGTTCACGTTCATTCTCATTTCAGCATTCACTCATTGTTATTTGTGTTTTGTGTTTGTTATACCTTACAAGGGTAAGGGAGGGTTTGTTATTGTATATATGATGTTTTCATGTTGCTGCTTTAGTGGAGGGATATATATATACTAGGGGGCTTCACCCCCTGCTCGCTTCGCTCGCCAACCCCTGTGTTTGGTTTTCCGGATACACACTTTTAAGATTTTTTTTCTTTGAATTGTTGCTTTTTCATCAGTTTCACTTTTATTTCAGAACTTCTGTAAAAACAATAGTTGTAATCTTGCGAGTCCCAATATGCTGAATCTTTTTAATGAGGTCAGGACAGGTTTCTCTGTTTGGAATTTCAGCACAGACAAAACGATCTACATCATCAGCATTTAATAGTTTTTTTTTTTACAAAGTAACAAAGTAAGTAGAGTTCTGCATTGGACTCCTGTCTGTAAAGTCGTGCTATTTTCCTCTCACAGTTCCAAAAGTACATGGGGTTACCAAGGTGATACCCCAGCTTTTGTCTAGGTTTTTGTGCAAGGGCTAGACAGAACGTTTTTGACTCCTGGTGCAAATTTAGGTTTTTAAATAAGCAGACAGATAAATATATATACACTAACAAAGTAACCAATAAATGCATGTGCGGTAAACTACGTTTTTGAAATTCTCAAGACACTTTATTTGTCACATGCATAGTTATACAGGACAACACGCAGTGAAATGCATCCTGATCCGCTTATCAAAAACTGTGCAAAGTTAGAAGAATGTCAGTTAGATTAACAAAAAGTCATAGATAGAAAGATAACAGTATAGTAGAACATAATAAATAAGTACAATTATGTGAATAAAGTAGAATTAAGTGTTAAGGTGCAATAGTGTAGTAATTATTGTGCAAAACCAAAGTTAGACTGGTGCATAGTTAAATGAGGCAGTTTGTTTGTTTGCGCTACTGCGATCTTTACTTTCTTGTTTTATATTTTCTAATTTTCCTACTTTCATATCCTTTAACTTTCTCCACATGTGTATAGCGCCAATGTTTTTTTTTTGTTTGTTTTTTTCGAGCCTTTCTAATTTCCCTGGTTTCATAGTCTCTAACCTGCTCTGCATGTGTTTAGCGCCAACGTTTGTAAACATCTCTATGAAGTTCTACTTTGTCATTTTACTCATTGTCTTTTAATTCTGAGCCATACAGTACAATACATAGAACAGAATAAATCCTTAATACAGTATAAAAATAAAAATTCTAGAAGTACGGAGTAGAATTTCACATTAGATGATATCACATAATATGATTTGGATTTATTTTAAGTCATGGAAACCTCATTCATCAAGCTGCCTCCCCCATTTTGCCATTCCACATCTGAAACAGCGCTAATCTGATGAAAGGACCCCTCATTCCCACGTCCCCATTCATCAGGGATGACTTTACCTTAAGCAGGCAATCTGCAATTTAAAGAGATTGTTATTTTCTTGTGAATTGTTACATATGCATTATTTTAACTTTTACTTTAAAAACTTTTGTAAAAACAATACTTGCTTCTTTACTTCCTGCCCCGCACGTGTTTACATCTCTTTCTTCCCAGACGTATAATACTGCTCGTGTTGTGAAGGGTGTTGCGGCTGAACATATGGTAAGGATATGCCATTGGATCATTTGCTGTCTTTTTGCTGCTTGTAGATGCTTCTTCTGCCTGTCGCATATCGTTGTTTTAAGAGCTCCGAGCACATGATGCTTGCCTGCCAAAAGCAATCCAACAACTGCTAGCTTAGAGGTCTGTTGACTTGTTTTAAAGGATGGCTCACTGCCTGGTCTCACATGACGTTGTAAAAGCAATACCTGTCTTTTATTTCTGGCCCATGCCTGTGCGTCTCATGTTTATGGTCTCCTTGGTCTCGCGGGTCTTTAAAATGTCTTTCGAGATTATCACGTATTGTAGCATTTGCTTTCCATTCCAGGATTTTCTTTTATATATATATATAAATCCTGGAAAGCAAAAGCAAGGCGACGATACATGATCTTCTCGGAAGACATTTAAAAGACCCACGAGACGACAGAGACTTGCCACGGTGCATCTCATGGGGACCGTAAACATGAGACTTGGTGCCAAGAGATTGTCCCAGGGCCATCTCGCGGGGACGTGGAACATGAGATTCTTGCAAGACACGCCCTACTTACAAAAGATATCATATAAGAGCACACCCATCAAAAAGCACTCAGTGGTGTAAAACCACGTGCAGTGACAGGAACCCTGTGTTTTAAAAATGGTGTCCTTTGGGTGGCATGTTAAACCAAAGTCCCATCTCCCTGTGGTCATTAAAGATCCCTGGGCATCTTTTGAAAATAGCAGGGTGGACCCAGTTGTCCTGGCTAAATTACCTATCACAGCCTCGTCCAATCTGTCCCCCTAATCATCCCCATGTATAACTGGCTAACTATCTGGGCGAAGGCACCGTGCTGTAAAAATGGCACTGTCCTTTGAATGACACATAAAACTGAAGTCCCGACTCTCTTGGCATCCCTTGGCATCCTTCATTACGAGCAGGGTGTATCCTGGTGTCCAGGCAAAATTGTCCACCATGGCCCCATCCATTTTGCCCCCCTAATAATTCCCTGACTATAATTGGCTATCTCTATCACCAGTTCTCCACCTAACAGCTAATGTGTGGTGAGTGTACGTTACGTTAATGGCAGTTGAAGTGGCTCCCACTCACTATGAAAAGCACTCTGAGTAGCGAGAAAATCGCTATATAACGGTAAAGAATTATTGTTATAAAGTGCCTTTCACATTTATCAATATAATGTATGAATCTGATAAAGAAATGCTACACAAAAGGCCACGTCACTATTTCACTGTGTGTGTTTCATGGGCCGAGAGAGACGGTGCTCTTGCACACACCCTACTCACTGCCACAGTGTGGGGAATTCACTGTGACACGTAGTCCATTTTTATGTGTGATTACCCATTCTACCTCAAACAAACTCCACAATAACCACCAGTTTACCATTAACAGCCAAGTTTATCTACAGAATTTTCATAGCGAAGAAAAAAACATCTACATTTCAACATCACAAAAATAGACCTGGATTTTTTCTTAAAATGTTATCCCCTAAATGATTGTATGGACTACACGGTAAAGTAAAACCAAAGTAGCAGCAACTGCTCAATTTTAACTGAAATACACAACACACAGCTCAGGCACCGACTCTGATTCACAAATTTCTCATTGGTATCAAAGGGTTCAGCAGTGCCAGACTCTAGTAAAGCAACCACTGCAAACTGGGGCTTCCTGGGCTTCAATAAGCAATGGAGCGGAGGTCTTGAAATGCATTGGAGGCAACTGCAGAGTTTCGCTGTTTGCTTTGATTTATGGAGAATATTTGTGCTATATGGAATAATGACATGATCAGTATGAATTCTTTTGAGAGTTTCATCATTTGATAACAAAAAATAATAATAATAATAAAAATAATAATAAAGAAGAAGAAGAAAACTTCATCCCTGAGTGACACAAATATGGCAGAATAAAACTTACACTCACATTGTTGTGTTGATTTTAACTCTGTGTTTTCAAAGCACTGCTAAAGACTAACTTAATTAAAAGAGGTGTAAAAGTCTCCCAAATAGGTTTATACTAAAACTTGTGTTGAAACTACAATGTCAACCCCCACCCACCGCCACATCCTCTACCTGACTGTTTTGACACTCCTCACTTTTGCTCCTTGCTTATTGTAACTTTTTCTCTTGTTGCCATAATTACTTCTCTCTGCATCGCTTCTCATCATATTGGTTCTTCCCCTTTTGCCAGTCTTTCTCTCTCTCTCTCTCTCTCTCTCTCTCTCTCTCTCTCTCTCTCTCTCTCTCTCTCTCTCTCAGGCTCCGCCCCTCCTGACAGTAGGTTTGTCTCTTTCTCTCACCTCCTCTCTGCACAGGTTCTCATGATGGCTCTGCGCCTTCTGCCATTGTTTTTCTCTCTCACACTCTGCCTTTCTCAAAGAGCGCATGTGAATGTGTGTGTTGTCTCTCTCTCTCTCTTACACCTTTCGCATTTGCATGGCTACTCAGAATGGCTCTGCCCCTTCTTAAGGTATCTCTAATAAGTCTCACCCCATATGATAGTATGAGTACATTTCTCTTTCTTTTTCTCCCTCACTTTATCTTTACATGGCTTTTCAGGATGAAATCACCATTTCTGCCAACATCTCTCTCTCTCACACTTCATCTCACGCTCTCTCTCTCTCTCTCTCTCATTTCCATTCTCTCTCAGTCTCCACCCCTTCTGACAGCATTTTGTCTCTCTCTCTCTTTCTCACCTCCTCTTCTCAGGATGGTTCTGTTCTTTCTGTCAGGCTCCATCTCTTCTGGCAGCATATCTCTCTCTCTCAGGTCCCGTCCCTCTTGTGTGTGTGTTTGTTGCTCTCTCTCTCTCCCACACCCTCTTTGTGGCTCCTCACAATGGCTCCGCCCCTTCTTATAGCATCTTTCTGTTCAGCCCCACCCCTTCTGACCGTGCATGTTTATGTGGATTATTCCTACCCAAGGCTGAAACTTCTTACCATAACCTGGACATTAGGGCCAGAGTGAACAGCAGATGTGGTGCTATTGTTATATAGGTATGTTAATGGATAGCATGGACTGCAGAGGCCTTTCAATATAGGAGTCCAGTGTAACATTAAAATTTTTTTTTTTTTTTAATTAACAAAGGAAGAAACAAATAACACTAGGGAACAACAAACTTCATCTTGACTGACAAACTCTCTGATATTGTGGACTGAGCAGATGGTGACACTACGTTGTGCGCATACTCTGGCATGGAAACAATAAACAGGAGTAAAAGGTTAGTATTTAAAGACCATTATTATACTGTGATGGCATCACATTTTGTGATCATATCAGACTAGCTGGATTATTTTAGGGTTCTAAATTACATTTCCATGTTTAATGGAACAGTTTTTGATAATGCTATGATTTTGCTGTCACTGTTAGCTACTGGATAAGACAACAGGTCAATTACAGATGCACCTTTAAAAGCAGTCATAATATTTCAGCAAAATGGCCAGTGTTACATTAATGCTACCAGTCTTTATATGTAAAGAATCATTCCACTAAATAAGCATTTCAAGGTATTGCATTGTAGCTCCCTTTATTAAACAACAATGAAAACAACTTTCATTTCTATTGCACATTTTCATACAAAGAAAGTAGCTCAAAGTGCTTCACAAAGAGATAGTTACAAGAAAAAACAAAACAAATACACATTAGAGAAGAATAATAATGACCAAATAATACACAAAAACAAATAATGCACATTTATATATGATAGATATATGATTAAGAGAAGTACAGTCTTTAACTAAAAATTTTTTTTTTTAAATCTCTAAATGCGAGTCCGATCAGGAGGTCAGGTGGCCAGGTGTCTGGCGGTATCCATTAGGGACTGACTGACCACATCGTCAAAGTAAATAAAAATTAATGATTGGATCCAAAACATTTGCAAAAATATTAAATTATGTACATAAAATAAATATATTGTGGTGAATGGCTGGAGACCCTGTCCAGCTGGGACGACTGGAAGGACCGGGAGAGGGACAATACAAGGAGGATTATGGAGCCCTGGACTACACAGCACTTCCTCCACAACTGGAAGTGCTGCCAGAAGATCATTCACTCTATTGGGGAAGCCGAGGTCGGGAAGAAGAAGACAGAGCTTGTAAGGAGAGGAGTGGAAGCAGCTGAAGAAAAGGACAGAAAAGAGAGGAAAAGGACAGTGAGCATTTGTGTGTTGCGTGCACTCTGAAGAAAATAAATAAAAGTGTGTGCTTTTGGACATCGCTGTGCCTTAGTGTCTGTCTGTAGCTGGGCTGGTCTTTTACAATATGTAAATACATAATATATTTTACATGATAGGATAGAACAGGAGAGCAAACAAAGAATCTTTATAAATTAGGATTCACTTTTAAAAAATTTGAAAAATAGAATAAGTTGATAAAAAGAACAAAAAAGGTATAAGGTGTAGCCTTAAAGATAATCCTACAGCAAAAAAGTCCCAATATGAAATCCAGTGATCAGAATCCTAAAGACAAAAGTCAGCAAAACCAGAAAAATCCAATCCTGATCTGAGCTTCTGTAATAGCCAGAGGGAGGGATTTGACATGGTGATGTCACAGTGGCTCCACCTCCCTGGAGCTCCACTCACAAACCACAAGGACCGGAGGCACATTTAAAAGGACATTACATAGTAACAATAGAAAATAAATACAAACACCACAAATACTCTTATAAATCAAAAATAACAATAACGTATACATGTTTAGAATAATACATAACATTGAGGTCTTACTATTTGGCATTCTGTTTTTATGTAGCAACTTTCAACACCAGACGAAGTATCAAGTTGCTTTCATATTACGGGTGTATGGGTACATTTTGGGCTGTTACTTAAGGGGTACTTAGGAAGGCAACGTGTGTGGTATTGCCCCAACCATCATATGCTGTAATTCTAGGTAAAGATTGGCCCCACAGAAACTTTGATGTGGATTCGCTAAACCTGCCTGGATCGACGAGGCTAGCACTGGACAGCACTGGTCCCCACCCAGAGCAGAGACTCTACCATGCAAGAGAGCAGGTAAAGGGGCATCCATTCAGTATGATAAGGGGGATCTGGCGCCAGGAGAAGGCGACAACACTGACTCAGTGATGTTGCCTCCGACTCTTGACCTCGGGGCAGCTTTTGCAGACCTGCGTGTCCTTATTGCCTCAATACAACTTCGGTTTCATTCACTGCCCACATCCTTCAAGCGAGAGCAGTGCAACAATGATGATGAACGGTGCAATGTTCTCAGTGAACATTCATCCCATCATCGGCCCTCTTCGTGTAGAACAATGATCTGCTGTATCAGGTGACTGAGCATCAGGGAGTCAGCTCCTTGTCCCCAGATCATATCAGAATGAGATATCCAAGTTGGCATATGCTCACCTTTTGGAGTTGCACCTAAGTTCTGAAAAAATACCCTTGAGCAGATTACAGCACGTTTTATTGGCCGGGTGTCCATGAGGAGGTACACCACCTTTGCAGGTCCTGTTCAGATTGTCAAGTCACTCAAATACCCAGGCAAGAGTGCGCGCCCAAGATTTACAATCAATTTGTATCGGCATGGACATTACTAGTCCATTCGAACCATCAGAATGGGGCCACAAATACATCCTTGTTCTAGTTGACTATGCCACCTGATATCCAGATGTCATGCCTCTACAGATGGCTAATTCTAAATCTATCAAACAGAATCTAGTAGGGGTCTTTTCATGAGCCGCTATCCCCAGGGGGACCCCAATTATTATGCGCACCTTCAGGGAGGTCACCAAACTACTCCATATCAAACACCTCAGAATTCCCATTTACCAACCCCAAATGGACAGTCTGAGTGTTTTAATCAGCTGCATAAATAGATTCTGAGGAAGATGTTATAGACAGAAGAGGCTGGGACTAACTCCTACCACTCATTTTGTTTTGCCTTCCGCGAGGTCCCACAGGCCTCCACGAGGTTCTCCCCCTTTGAGCTCTGGTATGGTCTACAACCATGAGGGTTACTCAATTTAATTAAAGAGGGTTGGGAGGAGGAGAAGGCGTCCCCACCCAATCAGAATATCCTTGAATATGTCTCCAGCCTATGCAATCGCTTCACACAATTCCACCCCTTGGCTAGGAGGCATCTCGGGGGTGCCCAGCACGCATAAGCCCGGCTATATGATTGGGGCTCCCAGCTCAGAGAGTTTTCCCCAAGGGACAGAGTAATGATATTAATCCCCATATCCCATTCTAAACTCCTGGCTTATTGACAGGAACCGTACAAGGTACAAGAGCATAAAGGATTCATAAATTACCTTGTCTACCAGCCCAATCACTGTCAGAGGAAGCATTTGTATCACGTGAACCTCCTGAAACCCTGGGTGGACTATGACCCCAGTGATGCGGTGACCACTCCAGCGCTGTCACTTCTCACAGAGGCTTAACATTTAAATTATGGCGACACCCTCCAATCTCACAGAAAATGAACTGGGAGTCACCATCTCTGCGATTTCTGGAGTTGTTGACCCCAAGTAGGGTCAAACCACACTGAATGCTCAATATATTGTGACAGAACCGGGGAAGGTGGTCTGGAACGACCTTTCTGCCTTTCAGATGCCAAAAAAGCAGAAGTGATGTTAGAGGTGGATCAGATTCTGGACCTTAAGGTAATCAAGGCTAGTCACAGCCCATGGTCAAGCCCGATCATACTGGTACCAAAACCTGATGGAAGTTGCAACTTTTGCAACAACTTCCACCAGCTCAATCAAGTCTCTTGGTTTGATGCCTATCTCATGCCAAGGGTGGAGCATCTCGGGAACATCCGATACCTGTCCAACCTGGACATGACGAAAGGCAAATCCCCCCGACGGACACTACAGAAGAAAAAAACATGTTCTGTATCCTAGTGGCCACTGGCAGGACTGCGTCTTGCCCTTTGGGCTACATGGAGCCCCATTGACTTTGCATTGTCTGGTCGACAGTTTCGGCCTCATAGTGCCTATAGTGCTGTCTATCTGGATGACACAGTCATCTATTTCAGCACCTGGACAGACCATCTGTTACATGTTTCAAACGTCCTTTGTACCATCCATGATGCTGGCCTATGGATCAATCCACAGAAATACTTTTTCAGGTTGACAGTTTTGAGGCTAAATAATTGGGCTATGTGGTGAGTAGAGGATGGATCAAACCACAGTAGACCAATATTGCCACCATTTGCAACTGGCTCTGGCCAAAGACAAAGTGGCATATATCCAGGTGTTTCTTGGATTTGCAGACTAGTACTGCCAGTTTTTACCCTGCACCTCTGAGTGTTCTGTGCCTCTAGCCCAACTCACTAGGAAGAAGGTGCCCAATGTGGTAATGTTGACCCCCGCTACTGCGGCTGCATTCAGTGTGGTAAAGACAGTCCTGATGTCACCTCCTGTATTTCTCTCCTTTTCATTCTCCAGACTGATGCTTTGGACACAAGCCTGATGCTTTGGACACAAGCCTCGGTGCCATACTGTGCCAGGTCATCAACGGAGCCAAACGCCCCATCATGCATCTCAGCCAGAAACTGCTGGTCTGGAAGCTGCGGTATGTGGTGTCTAAAGGGGAGGCTCTCACCATCAAGAGCCGTTACTCAACTCCAGTACTATCTCTTGAGTAGAGTTCTCCCTGCAGTGGCTCTGCTCTCAGAGTGATTTAAACCCAAGATTATTGTCCTACTCAGAAAGGTATTCTCTCCACCAATGCTGATGCCCTCTTCTGGGCCCACGACATTATGGTTGGATCTGCCACCCCATGGGATGAGCCTGGGGGCGCGTGTCATGCATGTGCATATGTGGATTTCCTCATGGGCTCTATCAAGTATGACGTGCCGGACCAGGAGAGGGTGCTGCCACTAATACTATCTTCTCCTTCTCTTCCTGTAGCACTGAGAAACCATCTGGTGAGGGTACCAGGCAACGCCCCTTCTGCTCCTGTGAGAATAAGGCCATCAGATTCCTGGAAGGAGGTGTCATTGACTGAAGGAACCTCTGATCGTGACTGCCTGCAGTTCTTTAGTTGAAAACCAAGAGCCAGAGCTAGTTTTCCTGCCACAATGGGCGTTATTTTTGTTTATTTTGCCCCAAATCAATATACATCTGGCTGTCATTCTCTCACACTGCCACTATATATATATATATATACAGTATATATACAGGGTGGGCCATAAGTTTCCATACATATGGTTTTTAACATATGGTTAGATCAGCAATTTCTGGATGCTTGGATTGGTCGCCATGGTCCTGTGGAGTGGCCTCCCAGATCCCCAGATCTCACCCTACTTGATTTTTATCTTTGGGGTCATTTGAAGGCCATGGTCTATTAGGAAAAGATACGAAACATAAATCATCTTAGGGAACGTATCACCAACGCCATTACAAGCATCACTCCAGCTGTGCTAATATGTGTTCATCAGCAGTGACGGACACGTATGTGTTTTCAAAACAATGGCAGTCAGGTAGAGTATATTATATAAACAGAAATGTTTTTTCATTGAAAAATGTTTATTTTTCCTATGTATGGAAACTTATGGCCCACGCTGTATATATTGTTTTTTTTTTTGAGCTTCTTAAAAAATTTTATTTCCCCTTGGGGACAAATAAAGTATGTCTAATCTAATAACTAAATAAACATACCTGCACATTTACTGTGCATACAGTATACAATATATTTATTTATTTTCAATTCAGACCCGCATCCAGACACACAGACATAATATTTATACAGTACGTGCAATATGTAGACTAGTGGAGTACAAGTATACGAAGTTAAAAGGACTATGATAGTCCCTAATATAACCAGCAGGTGGCAGCAAATGGCTTGCGTATCTCAGCTTTTTAGCTCCATCAAGTCTCAAACCGGCTTAAATCCAATTCAAGGTCACATATATGCACTGAAATGGCCGCTTCCATCAACATTCCGTGCCCTTTGAACCTGTCTGTACTGCTTATCACTAATTGTCAGTTCTTGAATAAAATTAAGAGGGCAATCACCACAGTAAAAGGTGAATTAAAAAGAAGGTTAAGCTATGGGAAAAAATACACACTTCTAAATTTCTTTTAAATGTAAATATAATAAAGAACTTTTCTGAAGGTGTGATAAGATGAGAAAATGGTTTAACTAATTAAGCAATGTAAGAGTGGCCCATTTATTAGTAAAACTGGTTGGCAGCCACTGTGGTACCCCAGGACTGAACTTGAGGATCCCTGGTCTAGCCTAATCAATACGTTGTCACAGATTTCTCCAGGAGTTATACCATTCAGTACTTGTTCATTGATTGTTCATTTCAAATACTAATTTGTATTCAGTGTACATGATTTATTCTTTAAACATCAAATATGGCATGGAAGGTATCCTTAACATGTCATGATATTTAGTGTTGGAAAACTTAATCACTACTTGTAACCTCAGGTGTGTGGTAAGAAAAAAACAAACTGCATAGAGTTGCAAATTGCACTTCTGATTATTGGAGGTCCCTCAGTTGAATTGGAATCATGAATTGAGCCCACTCTTTTCGAGACCCACCCACATGCACAGTGCAATACTGAAAACTGATTTCTCTATTCACTGCATTGGGAGCTTTTTCTTTATACAGAGACGGCAGGACCTGTAAAACCTCGGACACTGAAGGGGCTGATCTCCGTCAAAGAAACTGTCAAAAGTTTGACAATAAATGTGCCCAGCTTTTTAATGTGAGATTATTAAAAGGAGGACTTTCGCTCTTCTTTAACCTAAAATGTTTAGCATGTTGTTAAAAAAATGTCCTTCTTGTCTCTCTGTGTCTCCATAGGTCTTCAGCCCCACCACTTTTTACACACTGAGGGATAAGAACTGGCATCCCGGTTAAGGAAGAGCACTGTTTACCACCTGGACGGGACACCCAAGAGGAAACACAGATGGATTGGTCGGCTGTACGAAAAGATAACTGTGTGCCCATCTGGTATAAAATAATGGATGGGCCAGCGAAAGCCGAAACTTGGGAGTGGTTCCATCCTCCATGCACTAGGTGGCAGTGGTCCTCGTATGAGAACCCAGTAAGGACATTCTACAGGGCTGCACTTCTGGACTCCTCCTCTCTAGCAGCCCTGCAGGTGTCCTGATTGGTTCCTCATATGATACTGCCACCTAGTGTATGGGTGTTGGAACCACTCCCAAGTTCCGGCTTCCGCTTGTCCATCCTGTTCCCTTTTCATACAGCCAGCCAATCCAGCCTTCATTCCTCTTGGGTCTCCCGTTCAAGTAATAAACCATGCTCCTCCCCGGATGGGATGCCTGTTCTTATCCCATTACACTTTGTTATGTTGCTGCCTTGTGCTAAAATCATTTAAATTAATTTTTTCCACAACAAGCAACACTCAATACCCCAGAATCAAAAAAGTAAATCCAGGATTTTAGAAATCTCTGCTAATTCATCTCTATATACAGTATATAAAATCCAACTTCTGTCTGTATGTCTGTCCACTTTTCACGAGAGAACTACTTAACAGACTTAGATTGGGTTTTTTTCTGTAATTTGCTTGAACATTCCGGTTGATTTTGCGACTTCTGTCATTGCGCTAAGTATCATCGTTCGCTTGCGGTACCGGTTTATTAGCGCAAATCCAAGAAAGCAGCTGTGGGTCGAGGGGTGGGGGAGACGGGACCTCAGGAGTAGGGAGTTGGGCAGGGCCATCCTCACTCATGTGCCAGCCTCCATTTGAGTCGCTCTACCTCTCACCATGTGTTCGAGCATACCTTGCCTCCGCTTGTTCAGCAGACATTATCATCTAGAGATTGTTAAGGAGCAACATTTGATGTTTATGAGAGTGAGATCACAGCTACGTGTGTCGCAGAGGGTGGCTGCTCATGGGCAGAGATATCACGGTCACATGCTTTTCTCCCCACGTGGGGGACACCCTCCCGTCAGAGCTGAACACGTTCAGATACGGTGGCAACATTTGACGTGACCTTACGCTTGGCCAGAGATACCTTGCCAACTTTTTACATTTTTGGCAAAGAGATCACTGATATATTCTCGCCCCTGATAGCAAAACCAAAAATATTGCATATCAAGAGTCCCTCGGATACGAAACCTATCAATATAAATTCTTTTCAATACAAATTATTACATTTTTTTTATTGATGTTTAAAGTTTGTCCTGTTTCACTACTACACGGGCGGAGCCGCAGGGGACACCTAGTTAAAAATAAAAAAAAATGGAACTATCACACTCACACCAGTATTCAGACCCTTTACTACAACACTCAAAATTTGACTCAGGTGCATCCCTTTCTATTGATCTACTCCTTGTCTGGAATCCACTAGTGGTCAGTTCAGGTGATTGGACAGAATTAGAAAAGGCACTGTAGAAGGTCCCACAGTTGAGTCGAAGGAATTTCCTGCAGAGATTACAAACAGGATTGTGCCAAGGATCAGATCTGGGGAAGGTTACAAAAATCTTTGCAGTAGTGAAGGTTCCCAAGAGCACTTTGGCCTCCATAATTCTTAAAATGAAAAACGTTTGGAACAATCATGACTCTTACTACAGCTTGCCAAACTGAGGAATCAGGGGAGAAGGGCCTTAGTAGGACAGGTAATCAAGAACAAGATGGTCACTCTGGCTGAGCTCCAGACAATTTGTGTGGAGACTGGAGAAACTTCCAGAAGGACAACCATTTATTGCAACACTCCAACAATCTAGGCTTTATTGCAGAGTGGTCAGAGAAAGGCTTGTCCTTAGTAAAAGACTCACGAATGACCACTTAAAGTTTATAAAAAGACACCTACAGGACTCTCAGACTGTCAGAAAGAAAATTATCTGGTCTGATAAAACCAAGGTTAGCATCATGTCTGAGGGAAACCAGGCACCGCTCATCACCTGTGCAATACCATTCCAACAATGAAGCATGATGGTGGCAACATCAGGAACTGGGAGACTAGAAAGGGTTGAGAGAAAGCTGAATGGGGCAAAATACAGAGATATCCTTAATGAAGACCTGGTCCAAGTGCTCTGCACCTCATACTGCCCCTTAGTTTCAGCTTCAAAAAGAACAAAAACACTAAGCACAAAGACAACACAGGAGCTGGGAATGTGCTTGAGTTGACCAGTGAGAGCCTGGATTTGAACCCAATCGAACATCTCTGGAAAGACCTATAAAGAGCCGTACACTGACGGTGTCCATACATCCTGATAGAGCTTGAGATTATCTGCAGAGAAGAATGGCAGAAAATCCCCAAAGTGAGGTGTGTGAAGCTTGTTACATCAGACCCAAGGAGACACCCATCTGGAATTGTTAGCATGTAATAACTATGCTCAAGCTCGGAAGGGAGCAAGATACCTGCTCTGGCTGAGCTGGAACGAAGTCCAGACTCGGCCACATCAAACCATACTTAATGGAGTAAAGTCCAGATTTGGCCACGTCAAACTGTACTTAATGGAGCAAAGCCCGAACTCGACCATTTCAAGCTGTACTTAATGGAGCAAAGTCCGGACTCGACCACATCAAACCATACTTAATAGAGCGAAATCCAGACTCGGTCACATCAAACCGTACTTAATGGAGCAAAGTGTGGACTCGGCCATTTCAAGCTGTACTTAATGGAGCAAAGACCGGACTCAGCCACATCAAACCGTACTTAATGGAGCGAAGCCTGGACTCAGCCACATCAAACCGTACTTAATGGAGCAAAGTCTGGACTCGGCCACATCAAACCGTACTTAAAGGAGTGAAGTGCGGACTCGGCCAAGTCAACCGTACTTATAGGAGTAAAGTCCAGATTTGGCCATGTCAAACCGTACTTAATGGAGCGAAGTCTGGACTCGGCCACATCAAGCCATACTTAATGGAGCAAAGTGTGGACTCTGCCATTTCAAGCTGTACTTAATGGAGCAAAGACCGGACTTGGCCACATCAAACCGTACTTAATGGAGCAAAGTCTGGACTCGGCCACATCAAACCGTACTTGTGTGTGGCGCTGTCAATATCTATGCAAAAGGACGAAGGTCCAAGTCTTTAGAGTCCTGGTGCGCCCTATTTTGCTATATGGTTGCGAGACATGGACGCTATCCAATGACCTGAGATGAAGACTGGACTCCTTTGGTACCACTGGTATGACTTTGATTTCAAACGTAATAGCTGAACTTAAAGGATATAAGAAGAACAAGAGTGTGGTAGAACAGATTTTCCAGAGAACTGCAACTTCTTACCAGGTCTTCGAGGGTGCCTATAAAAAGTATTCATCCCCTTGGGAGTTTTCACATTTTATTGTTACACAACATTAAATCATGGTTGATCTATTTTTTTGACACTGATGAACTCCTTAACATCAAGGCTGGAAAAAAATGAGTGAATAGAACTGGTGAACTCTGTTGGGCGGAAGAGCCTGTTCTTGTCAAGACTATTCTAATGCAGGTGGTCAAATGAGAATTTGGCATAAACATCAGTAATCTATTGGTCCATCTTGCCTTATGTCAATGGCACATGCTGCTGGAACATCTTCGTGCCACACTTCAGCCACTTAGCATCAACTGAACTTTATTTAAATGTGAAAGTGTACCAAGTATTGTTGGTGGCCCTCCCTTAATGCCCATAGTCTACTCTATGAAATGGATAATATGCCTTTTAATAAGACACATATCATCTTATGCACGATTTAATCTCAAAATGAAAACAGATCTTTGCAAAGTGTTCTAAATTAATGAATGCAGCACACAAAATAACTGATTGCATAAGTATTCAAGTCAGTGTTTTGTAGATGGCAGCCATGACAGCCTAGAGTCTGTGCACTCAGGTCATTGTCTCTCTGTCAGTTTTGCCCATCTCCACACTTCCATGATTCTCCATTCTCCTTTGCAAAACTGCTCAAGCTCTGTCAGGTTGCTTAAGGATTGTTGAGTGAACAGCAGTTTTCATGTTCAGCCACAGATTCTCCATTGGATTGAGATATGGACTCTGACGTGGCCTCTCTAGGACATTCACATTGTTGTTTTGAAGGTATTCTGGTGTTAACATTTGGCTTTATGCTTGAGGTCATTGTATTGCTCGAAAACAAATTTTCTCATCAGGTGCAGGTTTCTTGCAGACCACCTCAGATTTTCTTCCAGGATTTCTTTGTATTTTGCTGTTTTTCCGCCTCACAAGCCTACCAGGGCCTGCTGCAGAAAAGCATTACCATATGGTGAGGATGGTTTGTTTTTGATAAAATGCAGTGCTCAAACAAGGCACTTAGTTTGATGGCACGACAAAAAAGCTTAGGATCCTGATTGGCAACCCACCAGTCAGACATGTGATCCAGTCCTACCCCAGAGAAATCGCCATCTATCTTCTGCAGCCAGGTGTTACATGGGTGTCCCCTTGACCTAGTCCAGCTGCTCGGGACCTCAACAATGAGGATCCTGTGAACATCCAGTTCTGAAGTGGCCTGACTGGTGAGACTGGGTCTTCTCCATGAGATCTTGTAGATGTTCTCCAACAGAGGATTTGCATCATGATCTGACATCTTTATGTGTGCTGTTAAGGGCACATTTTGTCTAGAGCCTGCTGCTTCAGCTCATGAAATTGATCACACAGCAGTCTCCAAATATTTGGTACAATGTAAGAATCTGGGTGGCACGGTGGCGCAGTGGGTAGCACTGCTGCCTCGCAGTTGGGAGAACTGGGGACCTGGGTTCGCTTCCCAGGTTCTCCCTGCGTGGAGTTTGCATGTTCTCTCCGTGTCTGCGTGGGTTTCCTCCGGGCGCTCCGGTTTCCTCCCACAGTCCAAAGACATGCTGGTTAGGTGGATTGGCGATTCTAAATTGGCCCTAGTGTGTGCTTGGTGTGTGGGTGTGTTTGTGTATGTCCTGCGGTGGGTTGGCACCCTGCCCGGGATTGGTTCCTTCCTTGTGCCCTGTGTTGGCTGGGATTGGCTCCAGCAGACCCTCGTGACCCTGTGTTCGGATTCAGTGGGTTGGAAAATGGATGGATGGATGGATGGATGGATGTAAGAATCTTTAATGTGAGTTGTTAAACTTCCTTGCTATTGTGGAGCCCCAACAAACTACTGCAATTACAATCCCTATAGCTTCAGTATAAACAAGAGTAAGGACTACATCAAGTAGGCAGGTTTTACATTCAATTACCCATAATGACAGATTAAAAATGTTTTCAAAGGTTTGCAAATGTATGAAAAATCAAAAATTGAAATCTCTTTTTCCTATAAGCATTCGGACCCTTTGTTATGGCACTCCAAATTGTGTACGGATGCCTCCTGTTTGCTTTAATTCTCCTCGAGAACTTGACTGGAGTCCACCTGTGGTGAACTGAATTGATTGGATATCGTTTAAAAAAAGTACACATATAAAGTCTGTGACAGATAGGGGGCGCTGTCATCCCCTTGAACCCTCAGACAATGCGTCAGACACCAGATAAAAGTCCAATAAATTATTTATTATAATAATAAAGTGCACCAAGCACCTCCACCTCCACTATACACAATAAACAATCAATAATTTCAATTATCAATATTCAACATCAATCCTCCACTCCCAGCAGCTCAGTCACACTTCCTCCCAACTCGGCTCACTGCTGGGATTTCCCAGAGTCCTTTTATAGTCTATGACCCGGAAGTGCTTCTGATCCCTCAGTCCATGTGATTCTTAGCACTTCCGGGTCAGATCAAAACCCTTCTTTTCTTCAGCTCGGAAGTATATCACTGCGTCCGTTCCCGTGATTGGGAAGTCCTTCCAGGCTATATGGAAAATACAAGTTCCTGGACCTCCCTGCAGCGTCCCCTGGCGGCCCCCACGGTATCCAGCAGGGCTATGAAGAAAAACTCCAAGGTCCATGATGCCCTGCTAGAATTCGGGGTACCTCCATGTTGCTGGGAGGGCTCCATCTAGTGGCGTGGGGGTATTGGCCAGGAAGAACGGCCGGCCATATACCACAAGTCCCACAATTCACACTGCATGTCAAGACAAAAAAGGCAAGCTATGAAGTCCAAGGAATTTTCTATAGACCTTATAAAAACACCAAGAAAAGGTAGAAAAAGAGTTGGGGATCCTCCTCGTGTATTGTACACCAGGAGTCCCCAACTCCAGTCCTGTAGGGCCCCGAATGGCTGCAGGTTTTTATTCTAACTCTTTTTTTAATTAGTGACCCATTTTTGCTCCTAATTAACTTATTTTGAATTAATTTTATTTGACTTGCTCTTGGTCCGTACAATACTTTTCACTACTTCTTGAGTTCCTCTGTGCGTAGGGCTGCCAGCCATCCTTATTTTCCAGAACATGCCCTCATTTTTTATGCGCCATGGACTGTCTGGGAGGAATTTATAAAATTCTGAAAATGTCCAGAATTTTGCCTCCTAAAATTTGAAAATCTCTTTATCCTTATCATTGGTAAAATTTGAAAGCCGTACAACAATCAGCATTTGCGAAAGTAGTGCGCTTCATAATCTGGGTCTGTCCACATTGTTGTGTCTCTGGATCAGGGACTTTCTCACCAACAGGCCTCAGGTGGTTAGAATTGGAGATCGTACATCAGCCACACTGGTATTGAGCACAGGAACGCCACAGGGTTGTGTGCTCAGCCCAGCACTCTTCACGTTATTTACGCACGATTGCTTTGCCATCCATGCCACCAATATGGTTGTGAAGTTTACAGATGGTACGACCGTGGTGGGTCTCATATCAGACAATGATGAGACTCACTACAAAGAGGAGATACAACACCTAGCACTATGGTGCTCAGCCAACAACCTCATCTTGAACACCAGCAAGACCAAAGAAGTCATTGTGGACTATAGGAGGTCCAGAAGAACAGAATATGCTCCTATATTCATACATGAGGAGGCTGTAATGAGTGTGGACGATATCAAGTTCTTGGGTATCCACATCACATTGGATCTGACCTGGTCATTGAACACATCTCACCTGGTAAAGAAGGCCCAACAAAGACTCTTCTTCCTCAAGAAGATGAGACGTGCTGGATTCTCCTCTCGGCTGCTCACAAACTTCTACAGATCCACTACAGAAAGCATTCTCTGTCACAGTATGACAGTGTGGTATGGCAGCTGCATAGCACAGGACAGGAAGAACTTGGCACGAGTGGTGAGAACAGCACAGGGGATCATGGGAAGTCCTCTCCTAGACCTGGACTCTGTATATGCTGGAAGGGTGCAGAAGAGGGCCAAATGTATAGCTGCGGATCTCACCCACCCGGGAAATGGACTGTTTGTACCACTGCCTTTGGGAAAGCAGTACAGAAACATAAAAACACGTACCAGCAGACTGAAAGACAGCTTTTTCCCCAGAGCTGTGAAGTCCATCTGCCCCTGCTGATACACACACATACATCTACCCCTAACCTGCCCCCCTGTAGACATGCACACACACTTTCCCTCGTAATCAAACACACACACTCGTATTCCTCCCCTGCAGACCCACGCACACAGATCACTGGTCTCTGCAGGCGTACTACCTCAGGAAAAGTCTGGACTTGATGATGTTTTATTGCTGCTGTCTTTTATACTTATTATGTTTATTTTATTATTTATAGTGTATTGTGTATTTTAAGTATTCTGCCTAGAAGCTGAGTCCTACCAACAAAAAAATTTGTTATGTGTATGCATAATGACAATAAAGAATTCTATCTATCATACTTTTTCCCAGAATGTTCACTTCCGTTCCGGTAATAAACAATGCAGATATTGACAAGAATAGAAACAACCTTTTGAGTTCTTGGCTTTTGTCTGTCCAACTTGGCTTTTTCACTTCATTTTTTGAATTCAACTTTATGTTCTTGGTGAGCAGACAATTCATTAAAAATGTTGTTCCCTTTCCATCATTATTTATAATTCTAATTCACTGTAACTAAGTGAATTTATTCAAAATCAAAATAACAATTTCACGTTTTGTATGTGAGAACTTATTTTTTGATTCTTCTTACAGCAACTTGGTTAAACAAGAATTTTCATATATCCAGGTACAGTCCGTCATATTTAAGTGCAAGTAAGTACTGCTTTGTAATAGCTTAATGGAAAATATTGTTATTACCACCTGTTGTTCCAAAATGGATTTATAATTGTAAATAAATAAGTTAACTATTAAAGGTTTACAGGTCCGCCATGCCCTCAACCCACTGTAGTTCGCATACCAGGAGAAGGTGGGAGCAGAGGATGCCATCATCTATATGCTACACCGATCCCTCTCCCACTTGGACAGAGGCAGTGATGCAGTAAGAATTATGTTTCTGGACTTCTCTAGCGCCTTCAACACCATTCAACCTCTGCTCCTTAGGGACAAGCGGACAGAGATGGGAGTAGATTCATACCTGGTGGCATGGATCGTGGACTATCTTACAGACAGACCTCACCTCAGTATGTGCGTCTCGAGAACTGCAGGTTTGACATTGTGGTCAGCAGCACAGGAGCGCCGCAGGGTACTGTACTTTCTCCGGTCCTGTTCAGCCTATATACATCGGACTTCCAATACAACTCGGAGTCCTGCCACGTGCAAAAGTTCACTGACGACACTGCTATCGTGGGCTGCATCAGGAGTGGGCAGGAGGAGGAGTATAGGAACCTAATCAAGGACTTTGTTAAATGGTGCGACTCAAACCACCTACACCTGAACACCAGCAAAACCAAAGAGCTTGTGGTGGATTTTTGGAGGCCCAGACCCCTCATAGACCCCGTGATTATCAGAGGTGACTGTGTGCAGAGGGTGCAGACCTATAAATACCTGGGAGTGCAGCTGGATGATAAACTGGACTGAACAGCCAATACTGATGCTCTGTGCAAGAGAGAACAGAGCCGACTATACTTCCTTAGAAGGTTGGCATCTTTCAACATCTGCAATAAGATGCTGAAGATGTTCTATCAGACGGTTGTGGCGAGCACCCTCTTCTATGCGGTGGTGTGCTGGGGAGGCAGCATAAAGAAGAGGGACGCCTCACGCCTGTACAAACTGGTGAGTAAAGGCAGGCTCTATTGTAGGCACAGAGCTGGACAGTTTGACATCTGTGGCGGAGCGACGGGTGCTGAGCAGGCACCTGTCAATTATGGAGAATCCACTGCATCCACTAAACAGTATCATCTCCAGATGGAAGAGCAGCTTCAGCGACAGACTGCTGTCAATGTCCTGCTCCACTGACAGACTGAGGAGATCGTTCCTCCCCCACACTATGCGACTCTTCAATTCCACCGGGGGGGATAAACGTTAACATTATACAAGATTATAGACTGTTATACCTGCCTCTCACTCTCCACCTTGCACTTTTTAACTTGCACTGTGTTTTTATCACTCTTTAATTAATATTGTTTTTATCAGTATGCTGCTTCTGGAGTATGTGAATTTCCCCTTGGGGATTAATAAAGTATCTATCTATCTATCTATCTATCTATCTATCTATCTATCTATCTATCTATCTATCTATCTATCTATCTATCTATCTATCTATCTATCTATCTATCTATCTATCTATCTATCTATCTATCTATCTATCTATCTATCTATCTATCTATCTATCTATCTATCTATCTATCTATCTATCTATCTTCATGGCATCATAGGGAAAGGCGTCCTCATTTTTCGACCTAAATGTCCTCATTTCCAGAGAAGGAGAGTTGGCAGCCCTATCTGTGCGGGACATGTGTCAAGTCTTACTGGGTACACGATAGTCAACCAACTTCTTGAACCATCACCCAGAATGTTCTTGTTCTTGGCGGTACACTTGACCATTAACTGGTTTCCTGATATGCTTGAACAGGTTTCTGACATTTATTAACGCTTTTATACTACTTCAAAGACACATGATATATTTTAATGTGCAATAACTATATTACCCTAAAATGACCATATGACCCCTAAATCTCATTTTTCTTCTGCAATATGCTGCTGCCAGACACTGTCCTTGACAGATGGCATCCCCATTTCTGAGGACAGTATTGTAAGGAGAACTGCACCTACTTAAAGAAGCTACATTGCAAGCATCTGCTTTTCAGCATGTATCCCTCCACAAAATAATGAACCATTATGCTCAGGCATGCTTCCATATGTCTGCTTAACCACAAATTGGTTGTGGATGCTTAAGCCAACACTTGGCTCAGATCAACTTCAATATGGAGTAAAGTAAAGTCAACGTAATTTCAGAAGAATAATTACCAGAGGTGAAGACTTCTCTTACCCCAGGTGTTGGGTATTTTTTAAAACCTTCATTACACACAGCTTTAACTGGAGCCGTGTCTTTTGATAAATAAAATGTGATAGCTTATTTACTCTGAATCTGCTTTAGATAACCTGCTGGATACGGACATGTGTTGTAGCATAAACAGATAATTAATGGTCATCTGGGTTGCGGACATAAAATAACTGGGACTTGGTGCTGGTTGCTTAGCATTCGTAGACTTTTCATGCTGGATTGTGGGGTAGAATTTTAAATGGTTGTATAAACGATCGTGCACGGAGGATTAACAGTTCACACAGTGCACTTTTGAAAACAACATATTTCCAAATCGCAGATGATCCTCTTAACATTGTTACTTAAAGATATTAAAACTGTCAAATGATTTAGGTTCAACACTAAATATACTTTTCAGTTCTTCTGGAAACTGCTGCAAAAAGAAATATACTGTTTTTTTTCCTTTATAAAAGATGTAGTTTAATATTTAGCACATGGTTAAACCTATGATGTCAGTGGCTGTGATTTGCTAGGGTATTTGCATTTAGTTAATGTGTCTGTGCTCGATTACAACACTCATTTGCTGTTTAAAGCAGTCTATAACCAGGAAACTCTGAGGGCATCGGAGTGTAAAACAGACAGGCAGTGTGGTGTAGTGGTTAAGGCTTTGGACTTCAAACACTCAGGTTGTGGGTTCAAAATCCATCAAAGACACTGTGTGACCATCAGCAAGTCACTTGACTGCCCTCCAATTGGAAAAACCAAAAGAAATGTAACCAATTGCATCATAAACTAGCCGTCCTCCATGGCTCCACCCGCGTATTAGTGAAACAGGACAGTGAGTTGGGCCCCACCCGGCTCCCCACTCCAGACGTCCTGCTTCCCCCTCCCCTCGGCCTGCAGCCTCTGTCTTGGATTAGCGCAAATAAATTGCTCCTGCGAGCGAACTATGATTCTTAGTGCGATGAGAGAAGTGGCAAAATCAAACGGAATATTGAAACAAATGATTGAAAAAAACCCGATTTGAATCCGTTAAGTAGTTCTGTCGTTCGATAGCTAAGTGGAGGTAAGGAACACCCTGAGGCTGGCACATGAGTGAGGAGGACCCCGGCCCTCCCCTCAGCCCACTGCGTGTCTCTTGGATTCGCACAAATAAATCGGTACCGCAAGCAAAACATGATACTTAGCGCAAAAAGGGCAGTCGCAAAATCAACCGTAATATTCAAGCAAATTATAGAAAAAAACCCGATCTAAATCTGTTAAGTAGTTCTCTCGTGAAAAGCAGACAGACAGACAATGGATTTTATATATAGAGAGAGATGTTGAAAGTTATCTTGGATAAAGGCATCAGCCAAAGAAGTAAGTGTAAAAGGAACACAATAAACATTACATTCCATGATCAGTATATTTAGATAATCGTAAATGTGATTAAAATAAGATTCAATTGTGCAGCCCATCATGTACATTATCATGAAATGTTCTCAATGACATGTCCATCTGTGATGTTGCTTCACAGGTATTGAACAATATGCTCTAATCCCATCCCTAATCTCTATGAGCTGATAAAATGAGAAATAACCTGTGATATGCACAATAACATCATGTATTTCTGGATACAAAGGCTGCAGCTCAAAGTGGTTGAAAACAGTGACCCACTTGATCGAGTACAATCATCAGACGTGGGTCACCCTTGTTGAGTCATGTGTGATCATCTAGGGGTGGATCGAGTGAGATCACAATCCAGTGATCCACTACCATTATAAACAACTTGTGACTCACCAGCGGCAGCCCATGACTTAGTGGTCAACAAACAGTGCTTTATAAGCTGTCAAAGAAAGAGTTACAAGCAAAGAAAAAACAAAATAAACGTAGAAAAAAATATGGATTTGAGAATCAGTAGGCTTTGCGCCCTAGGATCCAAGTTACTCTAACTCTTATAACATTTCAGTAATTATTTACCACTCTGATGCCGATCTTTTTCATCATAAAAGAGGTCATTAAAGTAGAAACTGACAAGAAGAACTCATAATTAATTGCAGAATTATAGTATTTGAGGGTTCCTCTAGAATACCTCTTTCTCTTGCACAATTTGGCAAAAAAAACTAATCAGCATATCGTCATCTCATTACAGGCTTAAGTCTCAAGTGTGGCATTTTTCCTGTCCAGCCGTTTTAGCTCTATACCATCCTCCAGAAACAGTGCCACCAAAATATCAGATTGTGATCAGACCTATATATATATATATTGTGGCAGACATCCAGGTCCCATGCCCGGCAGAGATGCCCCTGCTGCATCTGTTCCAGGGGAGCAACCATGGGCAGCTCAATACCTCCCCCGGGACGCTTGGTGGCAGCCTCCCTGGTGGACGGTGATCCCCCAACCTGTCGCATGGCTCCATGGGAGATGGTGTCCTCCACAGCCTGGTTGGGGGCTTGGATGGCTGCTAGGGGGAGCTGCATGGAGTCAGCAGCCCGGTTGGACGAATCTTCAGCCCCACCCGGAAGTGCAATTAGGTTCAGGTGGTCAAGCATCTGGAACGCTTCCGGGTGGGCTATAAAAGGGCCAGCCACCACCACTCAGGGGCCAGAGTCGGAAGAAGGAGGACTACGCTTGAGGAGGAGTGGTGGTAATAGGGAGAAAACTGTTGGTGTGTTGTAATAGTGCTTGTTGGACTGTGTATTGCCTGTGGGTAACAGGGAAGACGTGTGCCCGGGGTGAAGAAAATAAAAGTCTTGTGTTGTTTCATATGTGCCTCTGTGTCTATCTGTGTCAGGTCAGGCGCCTATATAGCGCCTTTGTTACTATATACAGTATATATATATATATATATATATATATATATATATATATATATATATATATATATATATATATATATATATATATATAAATAAATGTGTGTGTGTGCGCCACTAGGGGGCATCACAAACCCCCAAACCTGAGACACAATTACACCGACTACAGTCCCAAATTCAAAATGACTGTTTTTTTTAAGACAAAATACCTTTTTACAAGTCTCACAATAACCAACACTGTTTCTTATTTTTCCTTTCCTTTCTTCCACCCAACTCCGACACCTCAAGTGGACAGAGGTGGCCCATTTTATCGCTGTGCTCGGGAGTACTTCTGGTGTTAAGGAACCCTGGAAAGTAGGGACAGCCCTGCCCTGCTGTTCCCTCTGCTGGCACCCACAAAACCAAGTAGGACCGCCCCACAGGACTGCAACTCCTGAATGGGCATATTGGCCCACTGCACCAAATTCTGCCACCCAGCATGGCAGGTAAGGGTGCATGGTTTATCCTGGCTGGGATGACAGTCCACCCCTGCTGTCAGTCACTATATATATATATATATATATATATATATACAGTATATACTGAGAAAAGCGCTACATAAATGTAATGAATTATTATTATTATTATTATATTATATATACTGTATATATATATATATATATATATATATATATAGTGACAGTTTGCGGTCCTCTCGACCCCTTGAACCCTCTGACCACTTTTCAGACACCAGGTAAAAGTCCAATAATTATTTATTTGGAGAATAATAAAGTGCACAAAGCACCTACACTCCACAATATTCACATAATAACACAATAATCAATAAACAATCAATCCTCCACTCCCAATCGCGTTGCCACCCTTCCACCCAGCTCAGCTCAATGCTCTGGTGTTTCACAGTCCTTTGTAAAGCCCTCTCTGTCCATGTGACCTGGAACACTTCCGGGTCAGATAAAAATCCTTTCTTCTTCACCCCGGAAGCACGTCATTCCTCCTGTCCATGTGACTTGAATATACTTCCGGGGCGTAGGGCAAATAATCCTTGTTCCTCCCTGCAGCGTCCCCTAGTGGCCCCCACGGCATCCAGCAGGGTTGGGGATAAAAACTGCAATGTCCAGAATTCCCTGCTGGCACTCAGGGCACCTCCATGCTGCAGAAAGGGCTCCACCTGGCAGCCTGGGGGTATTGGGCGGGATGAACGGCCGGCCACATATCACAATATATATATATATATATATATATATATATATATATATATATATATATATATATATATATTCAGTCATATGAAAAAGTTTGGGAACCCCTCTTAATTCTTTGTATTTTTGTTTATCATTGGCTGAGCTTTCAAACTAGCAACTTCCTTTTAATATATGATATGCCTTATGGAAACAGCAGTATTTCAGCAGTGACATTAAGTTTACTAGATTTACAGAAAATATGCAATATGCATCATAACAAAACAAGACAGGTGCATAAATCTGGGCAGCCTAACAGAGATATTACATTAATACTTAGCTCAGCCTCCTTTTCCAAATAAAACAGCCTCTAGACACCTCCTATAGCTTTTGATGAGTGTCTGGATTCTGGATGGAGGTATTTTTGACCATTCTTCCATACAAAATCTCTAGAATTCAGTTAAATTTGATGGCTGCAAAGCATGGACAGCCTGCTTCAAATGATCCCATAGATTTTCGATGATATTCAAGTCAGGGGACTGTGACGGCCATTCCAGATCATTGTATTTCTCCCTCTGCACGAATGCCTTTGTAGATTTCGAACTGTGTTTTGGGTCATTGTCTTGTTGGAATATCCAACCCCTGTGTAACTTCAACTTTGTGACTGATGCTTGAACATTATCCTGAAGAATTTGTTGATATTGGGTTGAATTCATCTGACCCTCGACTTTAACAAGGGCCCCAGTCCCTGAACTAGCCACACAGCCCCACAGCATGATGGAACCTCCACCAAATTTGACAGTAGGTAGCAGGTGTTTTTCTTGGAATGCAGTGTTCTTCTTCCACCATGCAAAGCGCTTTTTGTTATGACCAAATAACTCAATTTTTGTCTTATCAGTCCAAAGCACTTTGTTCCAAAATGAATCTGGCTTGTCTAAATGAGCATTTGCATACAACAAGTGACTCTGTTTGTGGCGTGAGTGCAGAAAGGGCTTCTTCTCATCACCCTACCATACAGATGTTCTTTGTGCAAATTGTGCTGAATTGTAGAACGATGTACAGATACACCATCTGCAGCAAGATGTTCTTGCAGGTCTTTGGAGGTGATCTGTGGGTTGTCTGTAACCATTCTCACAATCCTGCTCATATGCCACTCCTGTATGTTTCTTGGCCTGCCAGACCTGCTGGGTTTAACAGCAACTGTGCCTGTGGCCTTCTATATCCTGATTCCATTCCTTACAGTTGAAACTGACAGTTTAAACCTCTGAGATAGCTTTTTGTAGCCTTCCCCTAAACCAAGAGACTGAACAATCGTTGTTTTCAGATCTTTGGAGAGTTGCTTTGAGGATCCCATGCTGTCACTCTTCAGAGGAGAGTCAAAGGGGAGCACAACTTGGGATTGACCACCTTAAATACCTTTATATCTCATGATTGGACACACCTGTCTATGAAGGTCAAGGCGTAACGAGCTAATGCAACCAATTTGGTGTTGCTAGTAATCAGCACTGAGCAGTGACAGGCATTCAAATCAGCAACATTACAAGGGGACCCACATTTTTGCACAGCTAGTTTTTCACATTTGATTTAATTTCATACAACAGAATACTGCTTCACTGAAAATCTTTGTTCGGAAAAGACCCCAGTACTTAGATGTTCCTAGGAAATGAAAGACATACCACTGTTATCTTTTTTGTTGAAAGGAGAATAAATTATTATGCAGGCTGAGAGGAGTTCCCAAACTTTTTCATATGACATGACTATATATATATATATATATATATATATATATATATATATATATATATATATATATATATATATATATATACACTAGGGAGCTTTGCCCCATGCTAATTTCGTAAGCCCACCCCCTCACCCCTACCCCAGGGTGCACCACGTGCCAGCCACTTCGCATCTCTGCCGCTCATGTTGTGAAGGGGGTGGTTGAACGCACGCTTTGGAGATATATATACACACACATTTATTTACACAAGTCTGATCACAATCTGATATTTGGGTGGTTACCTACGGGGTAGCGCCTGTGGTTGATCTACCGGTCTGCTGACATCCGCCATGCCCTCTCAGTTGCGAGAAGTAGATCACATATATATATATATATATATATATATATATATATATATATATATATATATATATATATATATATATATATATATTTATATATATATGCAGTAAACAAATCTTAATTTTTACTTTTCCTCACAAATAGCTGTCCTTCCAGTACCACCGGGTTTCATATTACACATTAGTATTGTTTTAATGTCTATTTTGTGTTTCATTGATTTAAAGTTATTCTTATCAGCTATTATATTTTTTTTTGGGTAATGTTCACTTCAGAGAATGTATTGTACTGTGAAGTCTTTTATAGCAATACGTATTGTATGTGAGTTAGTATAAGTGCATTGTATCAAGCATGGTAAGCATATACTGTGGAACCTCGGGTCACGACGGTAATTCGTTCCAAAACTCTGGTCGCAACCCGATTTGGTCGTGACCTGAAGCAATTTCTCCCCATAGGATTGTATGTAAATACAATTAATCCATTCCGGACCGTATGCGCTGAATGTAAATATTTTTGAATATAGAATGCACAGTGTAATAGTAAACTAAATGTAAAAACATTGAATAACACTGAGAAAACCTTGAACAGAGAAAACTAACATAGCAGGAGTTCACGCTAATAGCCTTACAACCAATCGCTGTAAACACTTTTTTTTAATGAGATTTAAGCACAGGGAAAAAAATGAACATTTGAAAAATCCATAATTTATACAAAAACTAACCATAAACAACCAAAAAAACTAACCTTGCATGAGTTGAGTTCTGGCATGAAGGAAGTGAGGAGGAACTGGGTGGAGAGGAGATTACAGTTTTGAGGTAAAGTCCCACTGCGCGATGCACATCTGACCAAAAACAATGTACTGTACAGGTAAAGGGAGAGACTGAACACGTGCGTAAATCACCGGCACGTATGAACCGGAAGGGAAATGAAATAGAGCACAAAGAGTTCACATTGAATGCACAGGGAGAGACTGAACACGTGCGGAAATCATCGGCATGTACCAACCGGAAGGGAAACTGGCTTGTTCGTATACTGAGTGTGAGGTCGTGAACAGATGCAAAACTTTGGCGAACTTTTTGGTCGTAACCCGATTTGTACGTGGTCTTAGACGTTCGTGACCCGAGGTTCCACTGTATACGGTTGGGTTTGAGGTGTGTGGATAGCAGGCGGCATTATTTAACACACTTTCCCTGCCACTATGTGCACAACAGTCATTTATGCGTCACTTTGAAAGGCAGGGTGTGATTTTAATTCTAGTTGGAGTCTTTTTTGGCGTTGACTATTTGAGTTTTTTACATGGTTACAAAGTGGTCAGTGTAACAGAATCCAGCACAACGGTGTTGTCAGTGTGACCATTTTGCTCTTGGATTCAATAAGTTTTTTCCCACAACCTTGAAAATGTTTATGTTAAGTGGGTGTGCAAGAGGTGGCCCAGTGATGAACTGGTGCCTCTTCTAGTTCTAATCCCTGCCATACACCCACTGCTGCCAGGATAGGATCTGGTCCCCCATGACCTTGAATTGGATTAAGCAGGCTTGAGCATGTTATACATATTATCTAAAATAATGCAACCTTCTAGAGTAGTTAATTCTGCTGTTTCACAGATTCAGTGGACTGGGTGTTCTTTATCCAACTGGATTTTCAACATTATCCAATATTTGTGCAAGATTGCCTTCAAAATTCTAATTCATGTAAGCTAGATGAACTGAACTGATAAAATTTTATTTAAGCAAGTATATTTGGTGAATAACTGGCACCTCACCCAGGGCTGGTTGAGGATGATGTTAGCCAGATACACACCTACTCATGCATTATAAAATACAGATTCTGAAAACTAATGAACCCCTTTTCAGTAGCTACACTGGATTAAGCAGGATCAGTTAATGAAAGGATTGACCTTAAAATAATCACACTAATAAAACATATCTGCGTTCATTTGCCTGACATTCTGATGAGGACTAATGCGCCTCTTTGAAACTCATCTTATGAAACTTACCAAAGTGTGCCCACTGCTAACTCTCAAGAACTTGACCCTCTTCCATCTCTGCCTTCTTCCTTCTGATTCAACGAAAATACTCTCTGAGGAAGTACAGAGCTTGCCACTTTCCCATAGTTCCCTCCTTCTCCATGGCCTTTGAGCGAAAGGTAGGCCGGCCTGAAAAGCCCACCGCTCAGCAACTCCACCTCAGTTGGGTATCCTCTGTTTACATGATCAGAGCTGGCATGTGCTTTCAAGCACTTAAGACACCCCACCCCCAAAGTCTCCCTGCCCCCTTCAATGCCGCCCACCTGTCAACAAGCATCTAAAATGAGGGGAGGGGCCACAGCAGAGCAGAGAAGAAGAGATGGGGGGGGAGCTTTTTTTTCCTTCTTTTTCATGAATCAATGCTTTGTACACACCCTCCCAACTCATTCACAAGCTTTTACACACTTTCATACCCCGCCTCTGGTGGGCAAGGCCCTCAGGAGAAACACAAGCACTCAGTCTAAGCCCCGGCTAACAGGCCTCCACAGGGATATCTAATGTACCAAAAAACGACTCCACTGCCAGGTCCTGACGCATGGAATTCAGTTCAAATAAATCAGTGCAATCACAACAAGCACCCCTTTTTTTGGAACAGCCAGCAGGACTGAAATATGCCATTAAATACAACTGTTCATAGCCAAATTTGACTGTATGGCAAGTTTTCATCAGTCCACTCAGCATCATAAAGACAGAAGAGAGATTGAAGCTTGCTGGTACATGCTCCAGTCACCCTGGCATGTCTGTAGTCCTACATAAAAACAGACAGCTTTCTTTTTCAGATATCTTGTCACAGAACAAAATAAGGCAACTTGCCATCATTTGATTTTCAATTTTCCTTTTGATCACCAGGTGTGCTTGCCAGCCACACGCTATGTTTGTCTGATTGGCAGACTGTCAAACTGGAAGGAGATGAGCCCACTGAGGCAGCTGTGCTGAGAATCAAAACAACAAACTTAAAAAATAAAAAAAAAGTGGGTTGCACTTCCTGTCTTACATTTGGCTGGCTTGTGCAGCCATAGATATTTAAACATTTCACATCTTGGCAGATGAATAAAGATGCAACTTTAGAAACTGCTCCTCAAAAAAAAGTCTGAAAAAAAAATATATATATATGTATATTAATTATCCTTTTGGCTACTTGCGAAGAAGGCTGTGTACTGAGCCCCATCGTCTACTCCCTCTTCACTCACAATTGTGTACCTGCATATACCAGCAATGCCATCATAACATTTGCAGATGCAATGAAAAATCAGCCTACAGATTCCCCAAGGCCCCAACCACATCACTACGTGATGAGGATCATGTTCCAGTTTTCATCAATGAGGACAGGGTGGAGTGCGTATCAAGCTTTAGGATCCTGAGGATATACAGTATATCAACAGGGACCTTTCATGGACAGTTAATACCATAGCACTGCTAAAGAAGGAATTTTTTTAAGAATGTTGAAAAAAGATGGCCTCCCTCGACAGGTGCTGCTGACCTACTACCTGACTACTGCTGCACCACAGGTATTTTCACCCTTTGTATTTGTGTGTCGTATCTCAGCTACACTGCTGCTGATTGGAAAGCTCTACATCGGCTTGTGTCAAGAGCGGAGAGAATTGTCTGGGTGCAGCTTCCAGCCCTGGATGACATCTACAGGACACGCTGCCTCAGGAAAGCTACCAGTATCTTCATGGATTTCACTCACCCACGCTATAGTCTATTTGAACTTCTCCCATTTGGCAAATGCTACAGAGCCAATCCTACATAAACCACGAGGCTCAGAGACAGTTTCAACCCCAGGAGCTATAAGCACACTCAATCAGTCCATTAAGTGGTCCCAGTAGAGCACTTCACACTTTATTTATATGTACATTGTACTTATGTTTTTCTTATTGTATACTTTATAAAGAAAAAACCGAAATCTTGGTGATTGGCAATAATGGATACAATGAGGCTATTAGAAATAAACTGGATTCATTAGGATTAAAAGTCAAATCGGAGGTAAAAAGCTTAGGGGTAAACGTTGATTGTAATCTGAATTTTAAATCGCATATTAATAAGATCACTAGGACAGCACTTTTTCACCTAAGGAACATAGCAAAAGTTAGACCTCTTATATCATCGAAAGATGCAGAGAAATTAGTTCATGCGTTTGTCTTTAGTCGGCTAGATTACTGTAATGCACTCCTCTCAGGACTACCCAAAAAAGACATCAATCGTTTGCAATTAGTGCAGAATGCAGCTGCTAGAATCCTTACCAGGAAAAGAAAATCCGAACACATTTCTCCAGTTTTGATGTCACTACACTGGTTACCTGTGTCATTCAGAATTGACTTTAAAATTCTGCTTATGGTTTATAAAGCTTTAAATAATCTCGCCCCGTCTTATATATCGGAATGTCTGACACCTTATATTCCAAATCGCAACCTCAGATCCTCAACTGAGTGTCTCCTTAGAATTCCAAGAGCAAAACTTAAAAGAAGTGGTGAGGCGGCCTTCTGCTGTTATGCACCTAAAATCTGGAATAGCCTGCCAGTAGGAATTCGCCAGGCTAATACAGTGGAGCACTTTAAAAAACTACTGAAAACACATTACTTTAACATGGCCTTCTCATAACTTCACTGTAATTTAATCCTGACACTCTGTATATCCAATTCATTAAAGTAACTATTCATTCAAAATTTGTACTAACCCCTACTCTCTCTTCTGTTTCCTTTTCCGGTGTCCTATTGGTGGTGGCTTGTGCCACTACCATCTACCCAAAGCACCATGATGTTCCAACAATGATGGATGGATTAAAAGCCAGAAGTCTGTATAACCATCAGCATCAAGTGACTCCGTGAGAACCCTAACTACAAAGAGGACTATTTCATTTATGTTAGGTAGAATGCCCAGAGGGGACTGGGCGGTCTCGTGGCCTGGAACCCCTACAGATTTTATTTTTTTTCTCCAGCCTTCTGGAGTTTTTTTTTTTTTTTTTTCTGTCCACCCTGGCCATCGGACCTTACTCCTTTTTATGTTAACTAAGGTTGTCTTATTTTAATTTCTTATTTGTCTTTTATTCTTCTTTTCTCCATTATGTAAAGCACTTTGAGCTACTTTTTGTATGAAAATGTGCTATATAAATAAATGTTGTTGTTGTTGTTGTTTAATTGTGCTATTTTTTTCCTTATTTTTTATTCAATTTAATTAGAAACAGATAACATTCCATACAGTCAAGTAGTGAGAAGTCAAACAAAATGACACTTTTTATTGGCTAACTAAAAAGATTACAATATGCCAGCTTTTGAGGCAACTCAGGCCCCTTCTTCAGGCAAGATGTAATGTTTAAGATGTAATGTAATGTAATATTTAAGATGTAATGTAATGTGATGTTTAAGATGTAATGTAATGTAATATTTAAGATGTAATGTAATGTGATGTTTAAGATGTAATGTACATTACCTCTTGCCTGAAGAAGGGGCCTGAGTTGCCTCGAAAGCTGGCATATTGTAATCTTTTTAGTTAGCCAATAAAAGGTGTCATTTTGCTTGACTTCCCACTACATTCATAATGGCTAACACAGTACAACACCCTAGTACTACATACAGATTCATCAAATTAAACAAATCAAAGCAAATTTCGACCCCCACCCAAGAGAAAGAGAGAGGAGCCAGCAACCAAAGCTGCTCGATAGGAGTAAGAAAAGAAGGGTATCCTTTTCTCCGAAATAGAAGCTTATTCTAAAATATTGAATAGATCCTGCCATATTTTAAAAAAGCTTGGAACAGATCCTAGAAATGAGATTTTGATTTTTTTTCCAATTTCAAATAGTATATAACATTGGTTACCCACTGACTTAAGAGTGGTGGGTTGGGATTCTTCCAGATGAGCAAGATAAGTCTACGTGCTAGTAGTGTAGTAAACGAAATTACAGTTTTATTGTCCTTTTCAACTTTAAGGACGTCTGGGAGTCCACCACACACAGCTGTTAATGAATTAGGAGTGACTGTGATGCCAAGGCTGTCTGATAAGCATGCAAAGATTTTTGTCCAAAATGTTAATTTGGTGCACGCCCTGAACATGTGGCCCAGTAAGGTTGGAGCTTGACTGCAACATTCACAAGTTATATCTTGCCCTGGAAACATTTTGGACAATTTTAAATGAGATAAAAGTGCTTTGCGCATACGGAGCTCGAGTGTATTCTGGGCTTGGCTGCCTTCCACTTCTTTTCTAAAATATCAATAGACAGATCCTTTCCCCAATGTACTTTGGGGTCTTTGAAAGGAAGAGATTTTAAAATCTACTCTCTATATATAAAATCCTAAGCCTAAAAGTGCAACAATTTTACGTGACATTTTTTATGTCACATTTTAAATCCGGTTTATTTTAAAACCTACATATATATGTTTGGTATCATTCTTTTCAGAATTTATCGAACTTTAATGTGATGTTAGATTTTCAGGCTCTTATTCCATTATTAAATTAAAAACTAAAAAATATCAAGAACTCACGTCCCGTGAGACGAGACTTAACGAAGAGTGCCAAGAGATTTAACCACATCCTGGGCCAGAAATAAAAAACAAAGAGTAGGACAGCTGCTGTACAGGCTTTTAAATGTTCAAAGCGCTGCGCGAGATGCAGATCATGCAGCACGGCAGCAGCAGCAGCAAGCCAGCAGCTGATCGAGCAAAGAGGAGCTAAAATTATACTGTATTTGTTTACCATTGTGTCACCGTTTAAGAGGAAGTTTCGGAGGAGCGACCGCATCTCCTTGGGTTGCGTTCAGCCCCCGTCTTCACAACGCGAGACACAGACTGGCCGCAACTGGGGGTTGGCCACCGAAGGCACCAGGGGGGCTTGCCCCCTTAGTATTTTTATAAATTGTAGAGATGCTATCTGAGTCTTCAAGACTGATCAATAATTCTTCTGGAATAGAACAAGGTGAGGAAAATTGGGCAGGTTCTGTTTAGCAAGGATTCTAGCTTGAAAGTATTGGAGGAATTGTGTTGATGAGAAGTTCTATCTGAAGTGTAATTGTTCATAGGATGCAATATTTGTGCTATTTTTGTCATTTTATGGGGAGAATATTGTTTTTGTGGAGGAATTTCACATTGAATCACAATGAAGGAATTCAATTCAATTGAATACAAAAATCTTGTTCACGAGTGAGGGAAGAATGGAGCGTGAGATCGACAGGCGGATCGGTGCGGCATCCGCAGTAATGCGGGCTCTGCATCGGTCTGTCGTGGTGAAAAAGGAGGTGAGCCGCAAGGCGAAGCTCTCAGTTTACCAGTCGATCTATGTTCCTACCCTCACCTGTGGTCATGAGCTATGGATAGTGACCGAAAGAACGAGATCGCGAATACAAGCGGCTGAAATGAGTTTCCTCTGTAGGGTGTCTGGGCTTTCTCTTAAAGATAGGGTGAGAAGCTCAGTCATCCGGGAGGGGCTCAGAGTAGAGCCGCTGCTCTTCCGCATCGAGAGGAGTCAGATGAGGTGGCTCGGGCATCTGATCAGGATGCCTCCTGGATGCCACCCTGGTGAGGTGTTCCGGGCACGTCTAACCGGGAGGAGGCCCAGGGGAAGACCCAGGACACGCTGGAGGGACTATGAAGTGGCCGGGGAGAGGGAAGTCTGGGCATCACTGCTCAAGCTGCTGCCCCCGCGACCTAACCTCGGATAAGCGGAAGAGAATGGATGGATGGATGAATACAAAAAGTTGTATTTTTGTACAGTACAGCACTTTTCACGAGTTCAGGCACTTCCACATATATACTGTGATGTATTAACAGTTAATTCCTAAACGAGTGCTGATACTGGCACCTAAACAGCTCCAGGGACCTGGGTTTAATTCTTAACTTAGTCATGGTTTATGCAGAGCTCACCCACATTTCATGTGGATTTTCAACAAGGAGCCTCAGGCTGCATTTACAATACCAGCTCTCAAAGAGATGTCTGTAGTACTCGCATTACACTATCTTGAATGTGGCCCGACAGTTTATTATTCAGCTTATGTAGAACGTGTATGGTCTGTGCATGTGTTATGACTTTTAATGCAGGTAAGGCAAAAACCTGGATCTCCACATGTTGTTTTTTTTTCTTCTGATGTTCTTGAATTTTTTTAGAAGTTTTAGAAGCAGTGCTCATTTTGTAAACATGGCGAGTCTATGCAAGAACGGCTATGGCATTTTATGTTATTTCCTGGACCTTCATTCAGAGATGAATTTGGATACACAATCTGGTGGGACTGTATTGTTAGCTGCTTTGGTGACTCCCATTGGCTGGAGAACTTTTGAATGCTGATGAATAACATTAGGAAACCTGTGCATTCCTCACTGCCCAACTGAAGCCCTGACCACATTAGTATGTTTTTGTTTAAAAACACAAAAAAAATGTGCCTTTCGTCCATACTACCCTGGCTTTTTCAACCCCCAAAAGCAAAGAATTTTGAAAATTATGTCCAGAGCTGTATACTTCTGAAAACACAGCCTCAGTACTGTGCCGTAAACAGGCAAAAACACAGATTTTTGAAAATGCAGCCTCTAATCATATTTGTGCTTATTCTGTGGCCCTCTCTTTACAGAAAACAACTATATTTTTAGAGAAGGACTTTCGATGGTGTTTTTTGTGTTGCTTACTTCTATACATCTAAAGTTTGTCTTGTACAGTGTGAATGCTTCATTTCAACTTTGCAATAATGGCTGCGGTGTAACTTTCCCTTTAAGGAGGACATTTCTTCTTCCTCTTTCCACTGATGTGCATGTCCAGAGTAGGCAAACAGCTACATCATATGCGTTCTTAGTCATTTTTAGAGGGGATGGAGATACTTTGGTATACAATGTGAAAACGTTAGTGTGGACAGAGATCATTTTCATCTAAAAAGTCCATTTTCAAATGAAAACATAGTAGTGTGGACACAGCCTGACTCTTCGCTTCATCTGCCACAATTATTTCAATGTGTCGCAGGATGAACAAAAATGATATAATCAAGCCAGTTCCTTCAGGAAAAGATCTCATCTGTTTAAATTCAGATTGGATATGAGCAATGAGTACCGTAACATAATTTGGTACAATATACAAAATCAGACAGAGAGAGAGAGAGAGAGAGAGAGAGAGAGAGAGAGATAGATAGATAGATAGATAGATAGATAGATAGATAGATAGATAGATAGATAGATAGATAGATAATTGCTGTTGGTATAAAGGATCTCCAGTGGCATTAAAAAAAAGAAAGATAAAAATCTGATCAGTTTAATCAGAGGCTTACAAAAAAAGTGCAAATTACATTGGGTAGACATTGAGGCCTAGTAGTTAAAGAACTGTAGTTTACACTTTTATGCTCCAAGGCAGCTGGTTCAAAGCCTGGCCTGTAATCTAATTGCAAAAAAATAAAAAATAATGGAAACCACTGCACTAAAGCTCATTCTTGTAAAGTTTCTTTGCATACTAGTGACAATATTAATACAGCTACTATATATACTTTATATAAAGTTTCTTTGCATACTAGTGACAATATTAATACAGCTACTATATATCTACTATATATACTTTATATAAAGTTTCTTTGCATACTAGTGACAATATTAATACAGCTACTATATATACTTTATATAAAGTTTCTTTGCATACTAGTGACAATATTAATACAGCTACTATATATCTACTATATATACTTTATATAAAGTTTCTTTGCATACTAGTGACAATATTAATACAGCTACTATATATACTTTATATAGTAGTAGCTGTATTAATATTGTCACTAGTATGCAAAGAAACTTTACAAGAATGAGCTTTAGTGCAGTGGTTTCCATTATTTTTTATTTTTTTGCAATTAGATTACAGGCCAGGCTTTGAACCAGCTGCCTTGGAGCATAAAAGTGTAAACTACAGTTCTTTAACTACTAGGCCTCAATGTCTACCCAATGTAATTTGCACTTTTTTTGTAAGCCTCTGATTAAACTGATCAGATTTTTAACTTTCTTTTTTTTAATGCCACTGGAGATCCTTTATACCAACAGCAATTATCTATCTATCTATCTATCTATCTATCTATCTATCTATCTATCTATCTATCTATCTATCTATCTATCTATCTATCTATCTATCTATCTATCTATCTATTTATAGTATCTATCTATCTACTTAAGAGGCATTCTCCATTTTGGGGTCACAGAAGATGAAACCCATCCCAGCAATATTATGCATTGAGCGAACCAAAGCACATGAAGAAAGCACTTGCAGCCATTGGGAGAATGTGCAAATTGAACACAGACAGTGATTTAGCATGAAACGTAGCCCAGATTCCTGAGGAGTATGGAAACTACAGCGCTATTCCTGCCATCTACTGATGAATCAAATCAATCTTCCTTTGACATAGTGTCACTAGTAACATAAACAATCAACAAGTCACTTTGCAAAAACTAAAATCGCAAAATTACAATCACAACCCACTTATCCCAATACAATGTCTGGCCTGGGGGTTGCAACCTATCTAAGCAGTCCTGGACAGGGTGACATGCAATTGAAGAGCCCACTCTTGTAAATGCCCACACAGAGACAATTTGGATCACCAATTAACCTAACCTAAAAGTTTTTTGAAGATGTGGAAAGGAAAACCATGTAAAGGACACACAAACGATGATCAGGCCCAGGATTAGAGCCCAGGACTGGACGCATGACCACTAGTGGTTGTACTAACCACTACACCTCCATGCCACCCCAAAACAACACAGGTCACAAAAAAGACATATAATGCTTTTTAGAAATCCATCTGTTTTTCAGTTTTGGCTTGGCGCACAGAGAACTGGACCTGACCCAACAGCAATGAGGACAACACAGACTCCATTCTGGACAGGTGGCAAGGCACATACGACCACAGTCACACTGAGGCAATTACAAGATGTCAATCAACCTACATTAAAACCATGAATTATAAAATATTGGGCAAGTTAAAAGGGTGCAAGAAAAAAAAAGTTTTCTGGGCAAAGACTCTGGCTTTATTTTAAACACATTTAACGTCTCAGGTTTACTGCCAATAATCTCAAAAAAACTTTTGAATTACAGAAAATACTTGTTATTCATCAAGGAGATAGACCACCTCCTGCAGAAAGTCTCATATAATATAGGTATGGCGTACTAGAAGGAAAAGGAATTTCGTAAACCATCCACCCATTTTTGAAACCCACTATATCCTGAGCAGGGTCACTAGACAGCTGGAGCCTATCCCAGCAAGCATTGAAAACCTTCATAACTAATTCCTCTGTATGACCCTGCCAGTATTCACAACACATATGTACTTTATTGCCCCATCTGTAAAAAGTCTTAATATAAAATTACTGTAGAAAGGTGCACATCAAAAGAGATCTGACTGACATTTAATATTAATATAGTAGATCAATTTAAAAAAATATATCAGAATAGGATCATGTAAAAGTGGTGGGGTAAATTCTGCCTTAGCTTCTTTCAGCATCAAACAAATGTGCATATTACACTGGGGGGACAGCGAGGCCTGGTGACTAAGGCACTGTACTTTAAGCCTCCAAGGCTGCTGGCTCAAAGCCTCTTCGCCAACCTGCTGCATGACCCTGAGCAAGTCACAAACAGCCTGTGATATAACAGTAAAAAAAATTATGGAAACCTCTGTTCTTATAAAGAGCCTTTGACTAACTGTGACATTATTGATACTGATACTACTCTATACAATTTAGGTTGTCATATTAATTGTCCATTATGAATTGAAATGGATCTCAAGTTGGTTAACTGGCTGGAGATAAAAAGGACAGATAAAAGGAAAATGCTCCCTGTGGAGTGAGGTCACCAGTAGAATCACTCAGGGGTCTGTCCTTGGACTGGTACTTTTTCTGATTTATATTAATGACATAGACTATGCTATAACTTGTTGCAGAGGACACTAATATTCAAGGAAGAGCAAACTCTGAAAAAGTTTTCAAGAAGACCTGGACAAGCTTCACCTGTAAAATGTAGTTTGCATTGGGTGTGACGAAGATGGACAGGATTAGAGATGAGTACATTAATAGGTCGGCTCAGGTGGGACGGTTCAGAGGCCAAGTCAGAGAGGCGAGACTGCATTGATTTGGACATGTGCAGTATTGAGATGCTGAGTATATTGGGAAAATGATGCTAAGAATAGAGCGGCCAGGCACGAGGAAAAGAGGAAGGCCTAAGAGAAGGTTTATGGATGTGGTGAGAGACGACATGCAGGTGATGGATGTGACAGAGCAAGATGCAGAGGACAAGAAGAAATGGAAAAAGATGATCCGCTGTGGAAACCCTTAATGGGAGCAGCCGAAAGAAGAAGATTATAGAAAAGTGCAAAGTGCTACACGTAGGCAAAAGGAATGTCAACTACAAATACCAGATGAGAGACACTTACCTACAGGAAGCAACCTCTGAAAAGGATTTAGGGGTTTATGCTGACACAATGTTTTCATCATCTAAGCAATGTGCAGAAGCGATTAAAAAGGCAAATAAAATGCAAAATGTTGGGTTATACCCACAACTGCTGAATATAAATCAAAGAATGTTATGCTCAGACTACATAACACTCTAGTGAGACCACATCTGGAGTATATTGTGCAAGTTTTGTCACCAAACTGCAAGAAAGTCAGAGCAGCACTTGAAGCTGTGCAGAGGACAGCAACCTGATATGTCCTAGGACTTTAAGAACATGTTCTACTGTGGCAGAGCGGGAGAATTAAACCTGTTTAGCATCAAGCAGAGGAGACTGAAGGGGGTCCTCAAAATTCTCAAAGGTATTGATAAAAGTAGATCCAGCAAAATTCTTTCAACTAAATGGTGCATCAAGTAAAGCACATGAGGACACCAGTAGAAATTAAGCAGAAGTGCATTTAGAACTAAATCAGGAAGTACTTCTTTACTCAAAGAGTTGTGGGATTCTGGAACAAACTACCGAGACATGGAGTTGAAGCATAAGCCTTGACCACTTTTAAGAAGAATCAAGATGAGAGATTGGGGCAGCTTAGCTATTACCTCAAGGGTTCTTAACCAGGGGTCCATGGATGGGTTTCAGGGGTCTGTGAGGGTCAGATAAAAATTAACATTTATATTCAATATAAAACCCAGTACTGTTGATTTAGAGATGTAGTGGTAGTAGTAGTAGATCTGCTTTAATTTGCACATAATTATAATGAGTGGCCATTACTATTTGCATAAGAAAGGAATGATTTTTTTTTTGTTTAAAGTTTAATAATACTTTGTGTATATCATATATGTATGAGATAATCAAATCTGGATAAATAAAGTACATTATATTCAAAGTTGTGTTTGTGAGTATTTCTGGGGAAAGGGGGTCCGTGACTCAAAAAAGATTAAAAATCACCGTATCAGCTAAACAAATGGGCTTGATGGACTGAATGGTCTCCTCTTGTTTGTTAAATTTCTTACATTCTAAATGGATGGGATTACAGCTTCTAATTAATAATAAAAATGATGTCAAGTATAGTTTGACAAAGGGTACATTCACTCATGTTTGACCAATAACCCAAATATCCCTTCTTTGTCTACTAATAGGGGCGAGGTGGTGGCTCTGAGGCTAAGGATCTGTGCTGGTATCCAGAAGGTTGCCGGTTCGAATTCCCGTCACTGCCAAAAGAGATCCTGCTCTGCTGGGCCCTTAAGAAAGACCCTTAACCTGTAATTGCTCCAGGAGTGCTGTACAATGGCTGACCCTGCACTCTGACCCCAAGGGGTATGTGAAAACTAACAAATTCCTAATACAAGAAATTGTATAAGGCGAAATAAAGAACAAAAAAAAAAAATTTCCCTGTAAGACCCCACCTGTATTCACGTTTATTTATACAGCACATTTTCATACAAACAATGTACCTCAAAGTGCTTTATAAGATAAAATAAAAAGGAAGTAAATATATAAATATAAACACACAAATATGGAATGTCTTTACCTGCTGTCCCATCCGTAAAAAGCTTCAATATAAAATTAATATAAAAAAGTTCCCAATAAAAGAGATCTGACTGACAATTAATAACATACTGGATCAATAGTCATAAGCCTTTGGTCTTTGGCATTGCAGTGTGAACTACAATGCTGCCACTTCAAATGTTATGTGAACTGTTATTACTTTCTGACATCTTTATCCAAGGTGACTTGCAATATTAGACATACAATTGGCTACACTTTTGTTTTTCCACATGGACCACTGACAGTTGAAGTGATCTGCTCAGGGTCACACAATTTCACCTTAACCACTATGCCACACTGGCTTCGCATTATTATTCACTTATTCGACTGACTCCTATTAGATTTTTTTGGTTTTTGTGTTTTCAGCTGAAACACATGCAGGTGAAGTGATTTGGGTCACACAGTGGCAGGATCTGAACTGACATACTCTGGGTCTTAAGTCCAAAGCTTTAACCAGTATGCCTCACTTTAATTGTCCTGACCCCTTCTGCATCCTCCAAAGTAGTTTTGTAACAAAATAATTATTATTCCGGTAGTAAACATTGAAATAACTATACTATTTACTCCTGACACTTCTCTGAGAAACATTATCTAAACAACTAATATAAATGTATCGCATTCCATCGAAAGCCATCTCAAGGAGCTACACAAAAATAAGGATTTTTTTTTTCAAAGCGACCGAGATACCAAAAAAGTCTTAACATATGACAAAGGAAAACTGCCACAGTATTTTAACTTTAACATTGCACGATTCGTTTAGCAGATATACGTACGAATGAAAAAAAAATCACACAATTATTTCCACTACTTTAATGCAACATCAAGCAATACGGCCAAAAAACAACAACTAGTTAAAATATAAACACTTTTTGAACAGCAACCAAGATAACCAAAAACCATAATTCTCATAAATTAAGCTATTTATTTCCGGACAAACGAATACGTTTAAATAAAAAAGAAAAACAGCGATTTTCTCTGAACGTAAGAAGATCACGATTGTGACTGATTACGCGTCAGGATTCATGCGACAAGTAAAATGCTTTGGTTGTTTACTGCATTTATTATTTTTTTACTTTTTAAAACAAAACTTCCCTCCAATGCTCCTTAATGGCGACCTTTTTCCGCCAAAATAAATTCTTCTCCCTCCCAAAGGCGTTCGTCAAACAGTTGCGGTACAACCTACCCGGATTTAACCCCACCCAAAACCAACCCCCCCTCTGAAGTTATTGATTGGGTGCTCGCTAGAAAATACCTCTATTTGATTGGCTATCAAAGTCTGTCGCTCACGCCTAACATTCCAAACCCACGAAGAAAGAGGCGGTGAAAAAATCCTACCGCCTTCGCGCACTAAAACCCACCTCCAGAGGCTTAGTAATGGCCAATTGACGACGTTTTCTGCGTGCTGATTGGTGGTAAGACACGTCGCTCCGCGTCTTGAGGTTTGGTGTTCTGTAGTTCGGTTGCAACGTCTCCAAGTTGATGTCGGCCCACAAGAAGCTCAGCGAAGCTCCTCCCGTCCCCCCAAAATGAGTGGTAAGGAAACTTTTTTTTTTTAGTTACATGGGGAAAATAAAACAACAAATTAATTACAAAAATTAAGCAATTATTTTAAAGCAGGTTAGGTTCAAGCTGAGATCCCCTAGCTAAAAACCCGGAAGGTCTAAAATGGCTCCGTTTATTCCACTTCAAAGTAGTTAGTGTGACACAAACTTCCAAGTTGTTTGGATGTGAAAGTGTGAACCAGTGTACGTGACACTCGGTTGAATTCAAAACTTTTCGTAACATGGAATAAATGCACGTAGGTTTGCATCAGTGTAAAGAGTCATGAAAAGTTAAAAAAAAGTTTGCATCGTACGTAGAAGTAGAATGTTCCGTTGGTGGGAGTTTTAAAAATATGCCGTATTCGATTTGCAAGAATGCCGCCAAATATGTAAAAGGGAAAAGAATTTGACCGCATCTATTTTTATGTAAGTGCTCTCCTGCTTCGTCCTGCTAACCGTCATATTTTAAGTAAATGAAAAGTAGACTTTAACCCGTAAAGCGCCCCCCACCCCCTCCTCCCCGCGCGCGCATATGGTAAAAAGCGCCGGCCTTGTGTTAAGGATAAATATATATTTGAGCCAGGTTGTACATATTCTAATTCTATTCTTTTTCCGTAGATCAGGACCAACACCCAGATGACATGACCAATCTGGTGGAAAGCAGTTACCTCTCGAAGAGAAGCACAAGCTCCGGCCAGGTGCCTTACTTTTGTTTTCTGTCATCATGACTCGTGTGTCAAGGTTTGCCTCATGGCTTTAGCCGGTGGGTCGGGGTCTGTTGTTGACAGCGCGTTTTGCACATGCTAAAGAAATCGGGGTGTTGATCTTCCTGCCTAAGCTCCACACTCTTGGGCTGATTTGCACTGCCCACTGTGGGCTGCTGCTGAGAGACAAGGGTGGCCTCCGTCGGAATTAACCCCTCCCATTGTGTCTGTTTCAGGACTCGCAGCCGTCCCCCCTCGCCTTGCTGGCAGCCACCTGCAGTCGGATTGAATCTCCTAGCGAGAGCCCACAAGAGGGCCAGCCAGGCTCTGTTGACCACCACCTGGACCTGACCACCGCCCAGATCACTCAGACTGCAAACGGCTGGCAGATCATTCCAGCTGTTGTCTCCGGGGTCTCCAGCTCCTCTGCATCCACTGCTGCCACCATTTCAGCAGCTGGCGATGCCAGTAAAAATCGTCAGCTTGCTAACAGTCAGCAATTTGTAGTTGCTTCAGCCGCTGGGCTTCAGGGTCAGCAAGTGCTAGCAAGTCTCACTGGTGTGGTGCCCAATATTCAGTATCAGGTTATCCCCCAGTTCCAAACAGTGGACGGGCAGCAGCTGCAGTTTGCCCCTCCTGCACAAGTCAATGTGCAGGCAGATGCTTCCGGACAATTTCAGCTCATTTCTCAAGGAGGTGGTCAGCATATTATTGCTGCCGCAAACAGATCTGCTGCCACCGGAGCTGCAGGGAGCAACCTTATTACCATGCCCAACCTTATCCAGCAAGCCGTTCCCTTGCAGAATATAAGCATAGCGAACAATGTGCTCCAGAGTCCAACACAGTTTCTTGCAAATGTGCCTGTGTCTCTAAATGGGAACATCACCCTTTTGCCAGTCAGTAGTACCCCTCAGACAGTGGCAGTGAGTGGTTCAGAGTCTGGCACTACTACTAGCCTCCAGCAGCCAACCTCCAGTTCCAGTGGGGTATTCCTTACCACATCTGGTACTTTAGCATCCACCACTCAGGCTGCCACTAGTAATAGCTTGCCCAGTTTCAGTATAGGTGGTGTACCTATCACAAGCTCCCAGTCAGCACAGCGTTCTGGAAGTGGTGGGCAAGGAGGTGCATTTCAGAATTCAGGAAATGGTAACAGTGGGCAGATTCAGCCTAGCCAGCAAGAGAGTAGAGACTCCCAGCCTCAGCAGCAGTTTGTCATCCAGCCACAAATTCTTCCAGGGACTTCAGCTATTTCTGCGTTGCAGAGTGCAACAGTGCCTGCTGGCCAAGCCTTCGCTGCTCAGACCATCTCTCAGGATGGTTTGCAAATCCAGACTATTCCTAATACTGGATCAATCCTCATTCGCACCATGGGTCCTAACGGCCAGGTGACCTGGCAGACACTTCAGGTGCAAAACCCAACTGGCACTCCAACAATCACTTTGGCACCAATGCAGTCCATCCCTCAGTTGGCACATACATCAGCTGGAACAGTAGCTGTGAATGCAGCACAACTCTCTGCTGTACCTGGCCTTCAGACCATTAACCTGAATACCCTGGGAACCGCTGGCATTCAGATGCATCAACTGCAAGGTGTGCCGATTGCCATTGCCAGCACTGCAGGTAACAAGCTACGTTATTTAGTGCGTGAGCAGGGTTGATGTTGTGAAAGAAATTATATTCCTGGCTTAGAATGGTGTGTGCATGTTTGTGCATTTTGTTTTTGTTTGTGTAATGTCTGGCATGCAACTGTGGGTGACCATTCGATATGGTTTAAGTGTTAATACACACAAGTTGTTACTTTTTCTTGCATAGTATTATGTCGTTTCGTGACTGTATTTAATGTGGTTTTACTGACTATATAACGTTTATATTAAAAAAAAAAAAAAAGCTTAATTTGCAAATCCTTTTAAGTATGATGTCATATTCTTTCTTTTTTTATTATCACAGCCATTTTGTAAAATGTAGTCACATTTATTTCTTTATAACATCACAGTTTGTCATGGCACAAATTACAATGCTCTTTAGACATTTAGTAACATTGTTAGTAATATGGCTTATGGATCCATTGTTGGCATAATGTTTTAATTCCAACATAGTCTGTTTCCTCCCCATTGTGAAACTACATTTCCTTTCAGACTACAAATCTTGCCTAGTTTCCCCCGTTAGCTCGTAACCCTTTCCTGGTCGTTTTTCTTGGTTTAAAGTGGTAGTTCAAGGTCCTTCACTTCCCTTTAATGGTTACTTACGAATGGATGAGTAGGTAGAATTATTGGCCATTTATTTTCTTACATTTGAAGGTGAATGTAAAATTAGACAATTCTGTGATGTCCTTTCTTTAATTTTATAATGAGAAATGTGCCAGACTAAATGATGCACATGTCCTTGAAGACTTTAATTACAATGTCCTAATTTAACAGAAGCCTGCTAAGCTACAAAGTTCAGTAAGGAATAATGACTACAGTGAAGTAATGACTGCCTCAGTTTACTAGTTGTTCCTGAAGATCCAGTTTGTCTAGTTGTATGGGGCTACTGAGCATAGTTAAGTTTTATAGTTCATGAAGAGCTTCATCTGTTGTGACAATAGGCAGATGGAATTCTGCAATCTGATACCAGTGGTTCTGGGTGAGGCTTGTCCATGCATGTTTGTATGTATGTACTATATGTAGCTAGAGTTTGTATAAGTAGAGTGATGCTAGACTAACTTCAGTTGTACAAATGAGTTTCTGTTCATCTCTAATCATAGTGTTTTTTTATATAATGGTACAAATACTTATCATAGCAAGCTAATATGGAATAAGAGTAAAAGAGTAACCTATTGACTCAAGGACCCTTTTTTTTATTAATCTTAATGATAAGATTAGGTATTCAAAGTCCAAAATCAGAAGTTTTATTTAAATATAAACGTGGCATTGGTTTTCTTTTTTTTCATTAACAGCCTATTTTTAAAAAATATTGTCGCAACCAGGGCAGACATCAAGGCAATCACCTGATGCTTTTCTTGATTTATACATACTGACATAGATGCAGAGGAGTGGGAGGAAACAAGATGGATAGGTTGGTTTATGGCAGTCCTGGTGCAAAACTAGAGAAAATTCACAATGATAAAAATTGCTTTTTTTTTTTTTTTTATTTCACATTTCTGTAATAAGATTGAATCAATGTCATACCACATAAGTGCAAAATAAGTTATCTTTGAGTGGCACTAAAATCGAAATAAGCCCCTAGTACCTCTGTATTTAACTTGCCATTCTGCCAGGTAGCATTACAATGCTTACTAATATAATGACAAAATTCTACCAAATAGAAGTATAATGATTATTCCTACCCATTATTCCAGGTTATTATATCTTTTCTAATTTATGCAAAGAATGCAACATAACCACCAAAGTAATGCATGGTGTCATTTTATAGGCTAGAGCTGCTTTTTGTGTGTCAGAAACAAAGGTGCAGAGCAGTGTTTTACAACTTTTTTTCTGTGGTGGCACACTTTTTGTAACCCAAAAAATCACTGGGTGTACCATGATTCTACCAACCAAAAAAGCATTAAATCTGTACATGTGCAAAGCTAAACAGTCAGGACCTCTGGGGACGCCATCAAAAAATCGGATTGGAGACTGGCATTCCCAGACACAGCACTTATTGAGCATTTTGGATGCATTTTTCAGCTGCTTTGTTAATTTTGTCCACTCGTACTGGTGATCCTCTCTCTGCCTCATTGCACAGACCAAGGGTGAGAGGTAATTCATATGCCCACTGTACCTCGGCTCTGCGAGAGTTGCTGGTGAACATACACGCAGGCAGATGGACCCCCAACATGTCTCCTGGCTGCTAAACTGCTCTCTAAGTGCTGCCTCTTCAAAACTGTGATCACGGAGCTGCTTTTATGTCTACTTCTCCAGGTAGTCCTGACGTCCTCAACCAGGTCTCGACTACCTGAGGAATGTGTTTCTCTCAGGTCAGGACCCAGGGGCACTACACTATTTCCTTACCGCACTAGTTGAAAAACACTTGTGTACAGTATAATTATCAAGTGGTTGAGGATGATATTTGCAGAGTATTAACACAAGTTTTAATGTATGCCCATTTAAGATATGCTTATTTAATTTAAATCAGATTTTAGCAGTGGATTCAAAGTCTAGTTTTGCTCGTTTAGTTTTACTTTGACACATCTGTGTTTTATATACTATGCCGATTTGAGAATTAACACACATTATTTTTGTGGGTGCTTATTGGCCCTCATTTTATGATTGCCTTATAGGAAGGCATTCAAATTCAGGTTATATTTTTCTCAAGTAGTATTTTATTAAAAGGTTGGATTTCGGTTAATTGTTTAAGTTTAAGCTATGTCATTACATTTTTTTTAAAAATTCCTTTATGTTGATTTTTCATTGTTTTTGTGATTCAGTGTGTATCACATGATTTATTCTCTTATTTTATGATTACATGTTTTAATGTTAGATGCATTTTAATCACGATTAATAACATGCAATGATGCAATTCATTTTTTAAATCGATACAAGCCCTTGTTCTTATATAAAGATCAATCATAAAGCAAAAAAATGTTCAAGTGCCCTGACCTGTTCAGGTAAGTATACCTAATAACCTGTCTCCACCATCCTCTCCTTTGCTCTTGCACAAATTCCAACCCTTATTAACATCCATTTTATTCAGTGTGTTTTATTATCAACATCTTCAAGGTGCAGGATTAGCTGGATGGTTACACAATTTTTTGTAGTTTAGTATCTGCTGTTTCTTTTATTTTTACAAAAGAGTGGTCAAAAATTAGGAGGCAAAAAATACCCTTTGAATGATAGTCCTTTCTTCTAGATTGGTAAAACTTTATTTGTCCCAGACAGAAAATTATTTTTTTACAGAAGCTCTTTAGATATATAGGATTATGTATGTATGTATGTATGTATGTATGTATGTATGTATGTATGTATGTATGTATTATACATACACACACACACAAGAACAAGTAAAAACAAAGGTTTCTGACTTGGCAGTTAGTCACAGTGAGGCATTATGAAGGCGTATTGCCATTGGTATAAAAGAGCCTTAGCATTTCCTGACACACTTCTACGGGTTAATGTGTTGGCTAAAAGTATTCAATGTTAGTGTGTCAGAGAGAGGATGTGCAGCATTTTTCATAGTGATACATTTGTTTTAATTCTCTCCTTCGCTATGACCTCCAGGAGGTCCAGAGTGCGTGCCATATCTGAGCCTGCTTTTTTTTTTTTTTTTTTTTTTTATAATTTGCTTCATTCAGTGGACCTCTATGAAGTTATGTTACTGGCCCAATACACCACAGTGTAGAAAATTGTGCTGACCATCCTAGAGTTGTAGAACATGTGAAGGATGTCATTACCCACATTAAGGGAACACAGTCTCCTAAGAAAAAAGCAGTAAAAGTGATTGGTCTGCAACTTAATATCAGTAAAACAATTCTTTCTGCACCAAGAAACAAAGTTTTCCACCTGACTCCTACACTGTGTCTCATCCCTCTTATTAATATACCCCATAATTGCGGAATCATCTGAGAATTTCTGCAAGTGACATGACCTGATGTTATATTTATGGTCAGAGTTGTAAAGAGAAAAGGAGACGGGGCCATTCCTTGTGGTGCTCCATCGTTGCTCACATCCATATCAGAGACACCTCCGAGTTTACCCCTTAACAGAGGTAGCTGTATAGTATTGAAAGCACTGGAGAAATCAAAAGACATAATCCTCACAGTGCTGCCAGCTTTGTCCAGGTGCGTTGTGGAGCAGATGGATAATTTAATCCATTACCTCGTCCAATTGGAATACTACAGTGGGTCCAGATGTTGTACCACTAGAGGACTCATAGTTCAGGACCAGTTTCTCAAAGGTGTTCATGAAATTACAAATGTAATGACGTTTCAAGGTCCACCTTTATTTTTACTAGTATAATCTGTATATAAATGTGAAAATATTTTCAGAAAATGCAAAGTGTTTGTTTTTCGTCACTTTTGTATATAATTCAAGCACAAAGCACCTACTGTCATCATTGTGACGTCTGTCTGTTGGCATAAACATTTTAATTAACAATGGACTAATTCTGTTTGTTTTGTACACTTCTGTGCTGATTTTGAGTCACCACATGGGTTGTAAGTGCAACACACACGGTACTTGTTTTCCTGTCTCTCTGAATGCTGATCCAAATGAGTATCCAACGCTAAGCCAGGCAAATGGATGCTGCAGAGGAGAGAGAGTCATACGTGCTTTATTATATGCAGTAAGTGAAGCCACTATTTCCTAAGTGCTTTGCAAGGCTACTGGTGTTATGTCCAGTGTTGAAGCCCTGTATTTATTAAACTGTGGATACAAACCTCTCCTTTGATATATTCAACACCTTACTGACCAAATGAATGAGACAGAAAAGAGAAATGAAGGTAACAATTTTAACCAACAAAAATGTACTACAATCGGTCATTTACAAAATTTAATTAGTTAAATTGGGACTCAAAAGAAAGTTTATTGTGGGTTTTGGATCCATTTAATCTTAATGAACAAGTTAAGAATAGTCAACATATGTTAATTTGTAGATAGACCAATGTGTCTCAGATATATATATATTAAAATTGTAGATTAATTTACTTTGTGATAAATGTTAGGTAAAATGTCATAGTGAATATGGACTTTTAAGTAGGCATGCATTTAGGTTCTTATTTCCTCAATTTAAAATAACTTTGAAATGCTTATGTGAAATATTTTGGACTGTCAGTGCAATGAAAATAAATGATCAAAATAGGCCAATTATAGCACATTAAAACTATCTTTAACCAATCTTACACCAAGTACTGCTGATTTGTGTCATATGGTGAGTACATATACTTTTCATTTACACTTATGCTTGAAATATAAAAGTTTGTATTATCTTTATGAATATATAGAATATATGCTTACTGTATATTTAGAAATATCTTGTATTTGTTTTTTCTTTTAACATTTTGACAGCAGTTCTGCATATCAGGGCTGTTTTTTTTATAATAAGGCTCTGCAGTCTCAAAGATTAAGAAATGCTGAATGAGATAACGTTTAGATACCTAACATTTAGTTAACTAACCTAAGTGATATCAGAGTTAAGGTTGCTTTAACTCACTGGCTGTATCCCTGGTTGGGGAGTTCACGCTGACCCTCGGGTTTCATTGTAACATGGCAACTTAGATTTGTATCACGAGAGCTAAGAAAATACAAACATTACACAAGCTAAACATTACCAAAGTTATACAGTTAAATCTACAACTGGCATGTCGTTACATTTTTGCAAGTTTAGGTGTATTTATGTTTTGTTTAACATGTTTAATATTTCTGTATACTTTTGTTTACTAGAAATGATTGTAGTTAAGTGAGCAGGACCCAAATTAGTGTATTAGTGAATCAGCACTTTTTGCAACATACCATAAAAATTGTTTTAAAAAAAGAAAGAAAAACCTGAAAGTTGCAGTGTTTTAGTTAGGTTGAAGCACTACTTGAATATATAATTTAATATATTTTATTAATGTGATGGTCAGAATGGTCTAACCCACTCTCACTGCTAAAGTAGCAGTGACAGTAATGGCAATGCCTTCATCCAGTTACCTTAATGAGTAGGTGTTAAGTTATGGGGGTTGATAAAGCAACCAAATTCTTCACAAATAAATGATAAACCTTCATTTTCTGCAGGTGCAATGCATTTTAAATGATTAATTGTTGAAACACCAATTTCTTTACATAATTTTGCATATTTATTAATTACATAATAAAATTTCATTTTAAAACTATTTAACAGTGCTCTGAAGTGGGCAACGCAGAGTTCATGTCCTAGGTCCACCCAGTGTGGCGTTTGTGTTTTCTCCTTGTGTCTGCATGGGTTTCCTCCCACATTCCAAAGAAATGCAGGCTAGGTGGCTTGGTCGTAGTATGAGTGTTGATGCTGCGGTGAACTTGTGCCCTGGTGAGAGATTTTCCTGCCTTGCGCTTTGTTTGCTAGGTAAGGCACCTGGCAGGTTTGGAAAATGGAGGAATGGGTACTCTGAAGTGACATAATTTTTTTAAATGTATTTTTTCTATTGAGTATATTAGACACCCTGCACTTATGATTACATAGGTTCTATATAAATAAATAGTAGAAAATCTATAGTATATATGCAGATCACTTCAAAGTAAAAATTATATATCAGTGCTGTTACATATTTTAAGAAATGCTTTTTCTGGAAAAAATATATTCTTAGCTTAGATTTAAGAATGCGTTTTTCAAAAAATCAGGAGTGGTATCCCCTAGACTTTCTCGTATACTCCGATATGGGAATGAATATTTGATGAGTAAACTGCAAGACGATTATATTTTTATATTATGTACATTAAATAACCATCAACATCAAATTAATAATATATTAAGCAATTATTATAAAAGTAAAGTTGAATAAATCGGACTTTGCAGCAGCATGAATAAAAAAGTACCTCTTCCAGTTAGCAGCAATAGCTCAAAAGTTAATAGAAATCAATATTTTGTACCTAATACTTGTATGCAAAATTTGGTTGACCTAACTGAAATAATCCTCAAGTTACCGTGTTTACAGACACACAGACATAATTCCAAAAATGATATTTGTGGACTCAGGGGGATGTCTAAAACATTGAGATTCATCAAAATCTCGGTCATATTTTTGGACAATTACAATACTTTCCTTATACTTCGCATATGAGAAAGTAAAAATTAAAAAAAATTTGAGAAAGAAGTGTTAATGATTTGAAAGGAATTAAGATTGTACAGTAATATACCAAAAAAAATCAAAATTAACAATGACAAATTGCCAGTTTCACACATCCAGTGCTACATATTGTTGCATCTAGACTGCTGAGTTTCACAAAAGACAGGCAGGAGGGGACTGAACAAACAAATCTTTTAATTTGGCACTTGCAGGAGCAGCCCTCAACCTTTATTCTGCAATGGTGCCTTAATTCAAATGCACAGCAAAGCGGACAACTTACTAGTTGTCTACATTACAGCTGCTTCAATTCTTGAGTTTAAAAGAGCTTCTAGGTGTCTTCTTTGAGAGGACTTGACTGTAAAGACAGAAGTGGAGCATTGTACAGGACAAGAGCAAAAAGAACAACAGGTCAGTGAACTGGCTTTGAAGACTCATAGTAATGTGATAAATGCTTTACGTGCAATGGCGGCTGCTGAACTGACAGCTGCCATTCCGAAACCGTTTCTTTTGCATTAGAATGCTAAATAGCAGAGTGCTTTCCCTTTGGATTACGCTGCACCTTGGAGATCAGGTGCAGCACAAACTGTCACAATATGTTTGAGGCTTTATGTATGTCATCTCCCTTTGGTTCTAAGACATTTTGATATTGACTGTGCAAAAATTGTATCAATATGAAACTCTAAGTCTGCTAATCACTTTTGCTTGTTCTCCAAATAAAATACAGTTTTACATAAAATACACACGGCTCAACAAGCAAGACTCTTTAAGTGAAAAAAATGCTTAATTGTATTTATTTATTTAATACATTTACTGGTGCATTAGGCTATGAAACTGCAATAAGAGGAATATTAATAACTAACAGTAACACTGCATTTTTGTGTAATTAAACTACAGTATTTTTAACATTTTGCAAGAAAGACTAACATGTAACAAAGCTTTTAATGTTTTTCTACACAATTTTTTGATTCTGTATTAGAATTGCACAGTGGATATTCCATGTTCTCTGAAATATGTGTTGTAACAAATTGGTTTTGTACTTACAATCCCAACTGCAGCTTCACCGTGGACTGGAAAGATTGGTGACCTAATGACTAACCTAAAGATCATTTGTAACCTAAAAAAAAATACCATCAGTGTTAGGCTGTTAGTTCCCCATGAGAAGCTTCAGTGAATCTATTTAAGTGTCAAATAGTCATAACTCTTCTACTGTTTAAATTAGCTTTCTATGGGTAGAGATATTTCTGGTTTTTACACCACTGTAACAGATTGAGAGCAGCTTGTGAACCTATGTTTTGAGCCTCCTCCACATGAGATAGAAGCTGTGCTTGCAGACTTTTAGCCTTCTCTCAGATTTACCTTGTCAAGCTGAAAAAGGTCATAGTTAACCGAGTAGAAAGTCTAGATAGTTGTGTGTCCACAAAAATAATTGAATTCATTGCATCATAAGCATTGTATTATCATGGCATTACTGAAAAAGGACCACAAGCCTTGTTGCATTTTTTTAATTTAAAAAGAAAGTCACAATTCCCATTAACTTAATATGCACTGCTGTAGTCATTATGTCAAAAACTGGCTTATGAAAATAGTCAAAGGAAAAACATACTAGGGTTTTAGACTGTGGAGTTATAAAATAAAAAAAAAAAAAGCTATTTAAGAAGTAGAAAGCAAACCACAGCAAGTAGCATGTTTGCCGATTACTTGGCAAGTTTGAATTCTGTGAGCTGGTGTACTTTTAGTTAGCATTTTAAGTCTGCAAAGTATTAAATTTGTTACTCTAGACTTCTATTTTGTCATTTTTATTTTATTATGAGTTAGTGTTTGCCAAGGTTTTGTGACAAGAACAAAATGGAACTTGGTTTGATTTAACCTTCGCTTGGCTGAAATGTCCTCTTCAGTAGACTTGGATTGCTATCATTCGTTTTTAGGGTTAGCACATTTATATAAACTGAAATTGACAAACTGGTGTTTGCTAGGTGGATCCAAAGTTTTCTAGTCCGTAATCATGTAGACGTCTGCATTTCCTGTAGTTGTGGTATATGCTGGACACTTTTGTAACCTTCCTGCTTAGTTCAATCAATGATGTTAAAATGTAGTGGTTATATTGTCACAATACAGAAGTGGTTGTGTTTCCTTTAAGCTGCTTGGGATTCATATTACATTATGTGTAACAGGTTAAATGCCTACATTTATTTTAGCTTCATAATCTCCAAGGTCATCTACCAATGGCCGTGTCTCATCTTGAAGATCCTCTTTGCATGCATTAAATTGCCAAAGTTTTTGAAACATTTTCAGAGCACTCATTTTCCTCAAAGGAAATGCCTCCCTTTTAAGTGAAGCCATTTCTTTTGCCTGACCTAAGGTCTTCTCAGGAAAACTGGGTTATTATCCTTTATTTGACTCTGCTTAGTGTTTTTTTTTTTTTTTTTTTTTTTTTTAAATTTAAACATTTTGTTTCACCTACGGTGGGCTGGCGCCCTGCCTGGGGTTTGTTTCCTGCCTTGTGCCCAGTGTTGGCTGGGATTGGCTCCAGCAGACCCCCCGTGACCCTGCAGTTAGGATATAGCGGGTTGGATAATGGATGGATGGATTTTGTTTCACTGAAGAAGTTGCATATTACAGATGTAAATTGAGGTAAAATCAGATCTGATCTCTGACTTGAATTCCAGCTATTAAACCAAAATGTTTAACATTTTAGTGACTATTGTAAGCGAGGCAAGAAATCCAAATGATATTAAATGCCAAAGAAGAGCAGCTACTTCATTTCCGTTTTTACTAGTCTGACATTTAGTAAGTCAGGTCTTGAATGTCACTTGGGTAATTATGGCATTTGCTAAAAAATTCTACATCCTTTACCTTGTAAAGCAGGAAAATTCAACTTCTTTTTTAGGGCATCTTTTTTTGGAATTAGTTCAGAAACAGTTTATATGTATATAATGTAAAGTTGACTCTCTCACACATTAATTGAGAAAAGAACACTATTTCCTGTTTAGTTGAAAAGCTGAAATATGGCAGGATGGTACCCTGATCCCTGGTTGGGAGCATGCGCTGATAGCACATTCAGTTTGATATTTTCAGTGTTTACAGGCAACCCCTCCCCAAGAACTAAATACCCCAAAAATCTCAAAAACATTTCAACCGATTTGACTGAAATCTAGTGACGTTCTAGAAAAAAGAAAATTATCTGACTTTTTCTTCTCTCTCGATATCTGTTGGTAATAAAGTTGTACAGAGTGGTGAACTTTTAGAACAGCATTTCCTTTATCAATTGTAGCGATAATCGTTTAGAGTGCCTCCATGTCGGACATCTACTTAATACCTCTTACATTTGTTCCATTGTCAGTGATCATTTACTGTAAGTCAGTGTTGTTATTAAATACCTGGGAATATATTAGAAGTTATTAAATTGTATTTCTAAATTTAGCTTTATGTGATGTATGAATTTTGGAGGAAACACTTGTGGTGTCTCAATTTTCTATTTCTTTGAACTCAAGTTTCCAGTTTGCATTTTGGGAGAAAAATACAAGGTCACTATTTGTTACATGAGCCTCACAAAAATGCAGTTAAGGATTAGCTATAATGTGTTTCATATAAATAAAGAACACTAAATGAAATAAAGTGAAAGTTGAGTGTTTTTGAAGTAGGGCTGGATGATAAAATAAAGATAATTATCACAAAATAACTTTCCTCAACAGAAAAATTAGACATGGTCGATAGAATATCAATAGAACTAATTCTATCCATGTTTTGACAAACAACACGAAAAGCCAATAATAATTAGAATAGCACCACGCTGATCCAATAATGTGGCTGGAATAGAGTTACAGCTATGTCAGGTTAGGTTGATGCACACTACAGAGCATAGTAGCATCTGTGCACTATGGAGTTAACTTGCGTTATAAAATGCATTCAAAATCTCTCTTGCACTCTGATGACAACATTGTTAAAAAGAAGGATCTGAGGAATTCAGTAGTGTAGAGATATTTTGGCTATTTAAAGTCCGACAAACAGCAGGGTAGTGTGCACTGTAAATTGTGTGAAAAGCATGTTCTCACAAAGACGGGTAATTCCAGTAATCTTTTGTATCAGTTGAAACAGTGCTGTCTGTTAGAGCACGCACAATGCAAGTCACATCTTTGAACGGTTTCAGAAAATAGACCAGTTTTCTTTTTATTGATGTAGCCAATCGTCAAGTTGCTGCAACACTGAATTCAGTACTATATCTTTCCTCCAAGTACCTGTTTGAGTGACTTTGTAAGCTTGCCTTGTTGTCCATGATGTTTTAAGAATGCACAGGCACACATGTGGCACTTTAAACGTGTGGTGCCTGACTTGTGTCCACTGTATGTTAGCAAAATTATCTCGGAAAGCAAATGGCACTTGATTGCCATTGCCATCAATAACAACTGAAAATTACTGCCAAATGTCAGACTTTCCTATTTTGAGTTTTGTAGTCTTGTATTTTCCTCTTTTAATTGTGTTTGCTGTGGATGTAAGGCTGTCTCCAGGCTCTGCAATCTTGAGAAGGCTCCCTGTGATATATACAGTATATTTATATTTTAAAGGTTTGGTTTGTACATGTAAAATATACAGTTAAAAGCTGACAAATGTGGCATTCTGTTGCAGCCTGAGAGGAAACGAAAAATTTATTCTCGATCATTCTTTTCTCAAGTGTACTGTAATTCCAAGCTTTTGTGAAAGTGAGTCATTGCATTATAGTAGAAAGTGAAGGTAGGAGAGAAATAGAGCTATATATTTTTAGAATTGTCTTTTATTAGCATGCTAAACCAAAACAAGTGGTTCTTTTGTAAATTCTGTGATCAGATATGAAATCTGTGAAAGCTGCTCAAGTAGGAAGTATTAGGAAATGCAGTTAGATAGATAGATACTTTATTAATCCCCAAGGGGAAATTCACATACTCCAGCAGCAGCATACTGATAGATAGATAGATAGATAGATAGATAGATACTTTATTAATCCCAATGGATAAAAGCAGTATTAATTAAAGAGTGTTAAAAACACAGTGCAAGTTAAAAAGTGCAAGTTGGATAGTGCGAGGCAGGTATAACAGTCAATAACATTATATAATGTTACCGTTTTACCCCCAAACCCACCCACCGAACACCCCCTCCCACCGGTGCAATTGAAGAGTCGCATGGTATGAGGGAGGAACGATCTCCTCAGTCTGTCAGTGGAGCAGGACAATCACAGCAGTCTGTCACTGAAGCTGCTCCTCTGTCTTGAGATGATACTATTTAGTGGATGCAGTGGATTCTCCATGATTAACAGGAGCCTGCTCAGCGCCTGTTGCTCCGCCACAGATGTCAAACTGTCCAGTTCCGTGCCTACAATAGAGCCTGCCTTCCTCACCAGTTTGTCCAGGCGTGAGGCATCCCTGTTCTTTATGCTGCCTCCCCAGCACACCATCACGTAGAAGAGGGCGCTCACCACAACCGTTTGATAGAACATCTGCAGCATCTTATTGCAGATGTTGAGACGCCAGCCTTCTAAGGAAGTATAGTCAGCTCTGTCCTCTCTTGCACAGAGCATCAGTATTGGCAGTCCAGTTCAGTTTATCATCCATCTGCACTCCCAGGTATTTGTAGGTCTGCACACCGTCACCCCTGATGATCAAAGGGTCCAGGAGGGGCCTGGGCCTCCTAAAATCCACCACCAGCTCCTTGGTTTTGCTGGTGTTCAGTTGTAGGTGGTTTGAGTCGCATCATTTAACAAAGTCCTTGATTTAGGTTCCTATACTCCTCCTCCTGTCCACTTCTGATACAGCCCACGATAGCAGTGTCATCGGTGAACTTTTGCACATGGCAGGACTCCCAAATTGTATTGGAAGTCCGATGTATATAGGCTGAACAGGACCGGAGAAAGCACAGTTACCAGTAGTCATAGTGTAAGATGTTGCTGTTGATAATGGTGAAGCTATGTCTTATTCATGACTATTTTTCCCCCCAACACGTTGTTACAGTTTTATCAGTCAAAACATTATATGATTGTATTATTGAGGGATTTGCGAGACTCGCAAAGCTTGTGTGTATGTTACTCTTAAGATGCAAAGGTAGACCAACCTAGTAAACAAACACACAGAGTTCATATTTTCTCAACTACATATGAGTGACACCTTACTGCCAGTCACTTTGTAATATTTCATGTAGGATCCTATCTATGTGAGTCTCTAAGAGGGATACCTCATGCCTGTCACCCTTCAGCACTCCATAAAGAGACTCGCTGTCACTAGCACTAATGCGCTTATGAGTGTTCCCAAGATGCACACAGGCTGTATATTCATTTGGTTATATTGTACTTACTCACCAATGGGGTCTTTCTACAACACATTTTCTCCTTTTGTGGTACAACCTCTCATCCCTATGGGTAGAAATATTTCCACATCAGGTGCTTTAATATTTACTTTCATATAGACAAAGTATATGAATAAGAAAGCAGTGTGCGTGGAAAAGACACTATATAACTAAAATGTTTTATTATTTATTAAGATATTTAAACAAATAGAAAGTATAATCGAAAGTTGAGAGCAAAGGCTAGATATAGATAGTTGAAGAAAAAGCTGGCTGAAAATCAGCAGTGTCAGGGGTGGATTTTGTCATGGACAACTTTTATAATTTGGCAGTCAATGAGATGCACATGTTTACATTCAGCAACATCGGACGAAGTGGTCACTCTCTTTCTGACGTGTCTTGGTCTCTGGTGATGCTTCCTGTGTTGGTCCACTCCTCGGTCCTTCAGATGGGCCATTATTTATGTTGAAATTCCACATGGGGGCTCCAGGATGTGTGACATCACACACGTTTGATATTTCTAGCTGTTCTTGTGATGGATGACTCTACTCAAAGGTTTTGACCCTGTAAGTGCCTCTGCACTCTTCTGTTTCATCTACCATGAAAGTTACAAACTGAATGAAATGAATGCATTAAAGTTATGAAATTACTGGTACAATACAGGAAGAATGTATAATAGAGGATGTGTTCATGTAAATAGCCCCTATAGTGAAATTTCTTTAAACATCCTATAAATTCTTTTCTTTTCTAGTTAAATGTTTCATAGTTCATCTTGGTTCGTTTGAGCAAAACTAAAACTTAATACAAGCAGTCTGCAGTTTTGGAAATTGAAGGTTTTATTCTATAGGACAATGACAAGTGTGTTTACTTATTCACAAAGTAGCAAAAGTGAAGAAGAAACTTGTCAAAGTGTTACAACTCCTCATTAGTATATTCTAAAGATTCAGCAATGAGGCTATTAAATCTTGAGCATGTGATCTTCCATCAAAGTACAGTGGTGTGCAGAAGTATTCAGTTACCTTGAAAGTCATCATAACTTTCATTATCCATTCAACATTTTTAATGTGATCACTTAATTCTGTAACCATACATTTTCCATAGTCAAGATAAACCATTTAAGTGTAGTGTTTTGATGTATGCAGCAAGCTGCTGGAAATGTTCTACCAGTCCGTAGTAGCCAGTGTGTTGTTTCACATTGTGGTCTCCCGAGGAAGCAACCGGAATTCAAATGACTCAAAATGTATAAAAACTTATCAGGAAAGACTCCTCCATCACCGGTGGCTAGATTGGATGCTATCAAGAAAAATCCCTTCCATCCTATCCAGGAGGTGCTCTCTTGGAGGCTCATTTTTTCACGGTGTTCTGAGAAGCACCTCTAGGGCTCTTTTCTACCCGCTGCTTTCAGGCCATGCAGTTCTTCCTCCCAGTGTCCCAGACTAAACACTTTTTAAGTTCACTTGTATTTATTTGATATTTCTGCACATATTATTCATTTGTTGCATATTAATTGATTGCATTATTTGTTCTGAGTTTGTGTTCTTGTTTTTTGTGTCTGTGCTGCAGTATGCATCTTCATTCCCCCTTGGGATTAGTAATATTTATCTAATCTAAGATGCTTTTGGTTTTTAAAGAGTATGTATTCAGTAAATTGTAATGTTTTTGCTTATTTGAATGTTTTTTCCTTTTTTATATTTATAAATAATGCTTAGATTTATACACAACACAAGTGTCTAGGAAAAGAGAAATGTATGCTATGACTGGAAAAAAACTTCCAGCAGTCGGCCCATGTTAGGAACCAGCAGAGGACTGGATGCCAACCCTTGGCAAGATGCATTCTAGCACACAGCAGTTACTAAATTTAAGCCAGTTTATAATTATCTAATACTAGCTGTCCGCCGTGGCTCCGCTCATGTAGTAGTGAAACAGGGCAAACTTTAAAAATCGATAAACAAACAAGTATCACTAGCTGAACTGAGGCAAGGTACACTCCAAAACGTGGAGGCTGGCGCTCCTATCCGCTTTTTGACTCCCACTTATAGGAGATTATCCCCCTGCTACCCGCTGTGAAAATGTTATTAGTGTTCTTGGAAATACTTTAAAAAGCCGAATGAATGATAAACATTTGCATATTCATATTCAGCAGTGAAGAATGCCATTTTACCTATTCTGCTTAAGTGAGTTTCTCTGTGATTGTGTTTCTATTAACACAGTACTAATAGCATAAATAGAAGGATACGCTTTGTGTCTCAGTTAATTGAAACAATTAATGAACATAATTTGGGATTTAGTAAATAAAGCAGGTTATTTCATCACCAGTGTAGGCAAACCAAATAACCAGTTTGAAGCTAGCCTAGATTTTTATTTATTTTATTTGATATAGGTGGTGTTTGGCGCTGCCAGTGTGCAGTTTCCTGCTATATCTCACAGACCTGTTTGCATATTTTGTGGATGCGTTGAGGTTTCCCTCACGGCCCTGAAATGATCACACCAGTTACAAAGTGAATTAATATATGGATGATATCTGTCAATCAGTTCCTTAATCAGAACTGTGTAGGACACTGAATTAAAAAGAGAATCGTTGTTTAACTTGTGGTGTTACTAATTTGTAAAAGACAATTACAATTCACATCTCATTGGTCACATCATTGCACACTGTAAAACATGCACAAATTATATTTTGTTCCATTTCGATAAAAGTGTGAATATTTAAAGCCTGTGTGTGTGTTTGGTTTTTTTCCTCTTAGAGTCAGTGCGAGTCTCTGTTTGTGTGTTCTGTTTTGTATCAGGATGTTGGATTAATTTTAAATGGGTATGGATATGTGGATGAGAGGGCTTTTATGATTTAGAGCTCTGTCCAGAGCTGATTTGTACTTTACTCCAGTATAGGCTCCAGCCACCCCCAAAATGTCACTGAAATAAATTGGTTTGAGAATGTTACATTATGAAAATTGAATTGTCGAGATAGTTGTCCACAGTATTATCATGGCATATATTTGACTGTTGGTCCAAAGACCTGTTGAACAAAGCTATGTTATGAAATTTACGGGAGTATAATATTTCCTGTTCATACTTACTGAAATCTAAAGGATCTATGCAAGAAGTAATTTTAACTGAGTCTGTCATTTGTTAGCCAAGTATTCGGGTAGCTGCCCACTCCCAAAACACTTTGTGCATGCAGAGAAACCCCACTACTGCTCTGTTCAGCCTCCTTGCCCCATTTTTAAGAGCGCTCTGTGTTTCTGTATATCTTCTGATGTAGAGGGCTGGCTTAGTCCAGAGGATGCTCTCTCTCTTTAAAATTTTTAATGATGATGTATTCAAAAATTGAATGTGATCGGTATATATGTGTTGCTATGCATGTTGCAATTTAAGTTACTAGCAAAGGTACCTGGTGTTGCCTGGGATTTAAAAAAACACAGGTGAAATCACTAAATAAATTATCATTTTATTGACTAAAACCACCATGAGGAGCAATCTTTGATACTTGTGCCAGGGTCCAGAAATGCTTCATAGGTGCACTTTTGACTTCCCAAGAGGAAATTAATTTGGAACAAAGCGCAGCGTTTGGTCTTCCCTATAAAAATGGGAAATCGGTGTGCATTTCCATAATGGAAAATCACACATTCAGCTTAATTTTTATTAAAGTTGCTTTAATAAATTATAAAATCAGTTTAAACTTATAGACCCCAATCATAAATTCTTATATTATAGGTATAATGCTTCTATCATAATTACAATACATAAATTGTAAGCTACATTTGGATTTAATATGATTGGAGAAAGGTAAGTTGCAAACTCAAGTCAAGCTTGAGTGAAGTATGGACTTTGCTTTATCACACCCTATTTAACATTTAAAAAAAAAAAAAAAAAACTCTCCACACAGACGACTCCAGTTAATGTAAGGCGGGGGAGCAGATAAGTCAAAATAAAGGTTTTGTAAATGTAATGAGTGAGTGTAGATAGCCATAGATGGATGAAGTGTTAATCACTGCCACAATTCCCCACTCCCAAATTAAATTCAAATATTGAACAGTGAAGAAAATAAGAGAACACAAATGAATGCCATTCTCCCTTGCTTTAACTATGAAGTATAAATATTAACAAACAACGAACAATCAACAATCCAACAAAATACTAGTTGGATGAAGGCCGGCATCTAACGGTAATGTAAATTAAAGACGATAAACCAGTTCAGACTTGGCTTTTCCTGAAAAGTAAACCAAAACAATCTCCCTGGTGAGTTCAGAAAGTAAACAGACAGCTAATGGAAGCGTGTGGAGAACTGTCCAAAATATCTTACTGTTGAGCTTAACCACTTGAGAAGTGGTGATGGGCAATTCTTTTTTTTGGTGGATGAAAGCGACATTTCTAAAAGAGCGATGATGATGACTCTTTTGGTTGAGATGTGCAGTTTTTTTAATTTTGCAAACTGGAATTAAATGTTACAAGCACAGTAAAACAACAGTTTTTCATGTACATATAATTATGGAAAAAAAAAATCGGACACTCTCAGCATTTCACTGTGGACCTGGAGAACCAGGATGAAATTGGCCAAGGATAGACGTGGGTGGATGAGCTTTGTTGCTACCTTAAGTGCCAGTGAGCATGATGGGCACACCAGTTTGACCTGGTAATACTTATAAACATAAGCACAGTTGACATTTTATGTAGCCCACTACAAAGTGAAGAAATGTGTGTGGTTGTAGAGATAAAAATACAGTTGGACTATAGTCTGCACCCAGCATACATCAAGGTCTGTTTTAAAATGTGTTTTACATTCTATGGTCATCAGTCTCCCCACAGCCTTTTTTTTTTTTTTTTTTTTTTTTTTTTATGTACTTGGCTATTAATGCTTTGTGATGATGCAGTTGTATTATGAGAACTCATTTTCCTGTCATCTGCATTTCGTTTGACAAAAGTGAAAACCATATTGAATTAAAAATGTCCTTCACTTTCCCACAGTATAATTCATTGCATCCCATTTTCTTGCCAAGTACATTTTGTCCAACAACTTGCATAATAAAATGTTTTAAATTCTTTGGAAAGATTATAATGCTCTTGAGGTTTGAAGATTTGCACCCTCTACTGATGAATTATTTAAATAGTTTTAAACAAAAATTTGTTAGTAATTTCTACTTCCACTTTGTCATCGGCCTCTTCTGCAAAATGCTCGCTCAAGCCACTCTAACCATTTTAGAGTACTTGGTACTTTAATAATTTAGCAGCCATTTTTATTCCTATCTTGACCCAGAGCAGAAGTGGGTGCAAGATGGAAAGGAAAACCTTCCTTTTCTTTCTTATTGAATCTACTTAAGTACTAATTGGTTCTTCATGTACTGACCATAATCTCTCAACTCTTTCATTTCTCTAAATGGTTATGTGGTTAGTTTCACAAACCGCTTTATTGATTAGTTAGTTATGCTACCATCTAAGACTGGGTTTAACCTAAGTAATCAATTTGACATCATGCTTTGTATTTGATACATGGGTTATGCATTTGGACTGGTATAATAACATGTACTCAATCCCATTCTATCACGGCGGCCTTTACCTTTTCAGATACAGTTGCATGTTTTTGAAGCTCTCTTGTGGTGGCCCTCGTGAAACTCTACTTTTGCAGTCAAAGTGTTCTGCAGTAAAAATGCAGCAGTAGTGGTTACCTCATTGGCCTTATTTAGCGACTCTTGCCTAGTCGTGCTTTAGTTTCTCAAAGTGTACATCAATATATCATTAGTTTTATTCCTCTATTGCCCACAACTCGAAATTATCAGCCATTAGAATTGCTGCTATAAACCTCGTTGACATGGCCTGAGCAAGTGTAAGAAAGTTGTTTCCACTCTTCAGTTGCCAGTGTATGATGTTGGGGAAAATGGAGTAATCCAATTTTTTTTTTTATTTATAATTTTTGATTGATTTTTTAAAAAAAATGCTTAAACTCCCCTACTATGTGTTATGCAGACAGATAGAAAGACATACACACATAGGCATTTGGCCCTTTCTGCTAGGGTGGATAAGTGGGTCTCTGTCTGCCCAACAATTACTCCCTGTTGGATGTATTCAGCATTAGTATTTGAAGTGAACCATCTATTGAAATGTATTTTTAATGCATCTAGTAATAAACTGCATTACATTTTTCATTCCAACAGATAGCATATCACAAACAGTAGCACTTCGTTTACACATCCCATACCAAATGACATATAACAGAGACATAGCAACCGGACGGACACACACATACTTGTCATTTATTTAAGGTAGAGGCTGATAGATTGAGCTCACTTTAAACCTTATTATTAATGGTACTATATAACATTGAATTATTCAGTTGTGGTTCTTATTAGTGTTTGCCACTGTATTGGAAAAAGTTAGCATTCCAGATGAATTACCTACCTTGTGATGTGCTGGACGGTGTGTGTGTGTGTGTGTGTGTGTGTGTGTGTGAGACAACTCTACATTTAATTTTATTCTAAGAAATAGTGCTAAGGCAAATGCGACAACAAATATTAACCAAGAAATAAGCTGTGCGAAACAACGGTGCCTATCTTTTTCACTCTTAACCAGCAGTGCACATTTACCTCCTTTTTAATCTTTTGATATTGAGCATTCAGATATAACATAAAGAATTCTGTGACATTCTGCTTATTGTCAGTACATACATGATTATGTAAGTAATTGATACAGTCCTAGATTGTCTTACTTTATGAAATTTTAGGTGTGTTCAAAACTGAGGGCATTATTTTATGGGATCGGGTTGAGTTAGGGTTATAGTATAGTATACAGTAATCCCTCCTCCATCGCGGGGGTTGCGCTCCAGAGCCACCCGCGAAATAAGAAAATCCGCGAAGTAGAAACCATATGTTTATATGGTTATTTTTATATTGTCATGCTTGGGTCACAGATTTGCACTGAAACACAGGAGGTTGTAGAGAGACAGGAACGTTATTCAAACACTGCAGACAAACATTTGTCTCTTTTTCAAAAGTTTAAACTGTGCTCCATGACAAGACAGAGATGACAGTTTCTTCTCACAATTAAAAGAATGCAAACATATCTTCCTCTTCAAAGGAGCACTTGTAAGTATGCGAAGCACCGCGGCACAAAGCTGTTGAAGGCGGCAGCTCACACCCCCTCCGTCAGGAGCAGAGAGAGAGTTAGAGAGAGATAGAGAGAGACAGATAAAAAAAATCAATACGTGCCCTTTGAGCTTTTAAGTATGCGAAGCACCGTGCAGCATACTTAAAAGCTGCACACAGAAGGTAGCAACGTGAAGATAATCTTTCAGCATTTTTAGACGAGCGTCTGTATCGTCTAGGTGTGCGAACAGCCCCCCTGCTCACACCCCCTACGTCAGGATCACAGATAGTCAGCGCAAGAGAGAGAGAAAGAAAAGTAAGTTGGGTAGCTTCTCAGCCATCTGCTAATAGCGTCCCTTGTATGAAATCAACTGGGCAAACCAACTGAGGAAGCATGTACCAGAAATTAAAAGACCCATTGTCCTCAGAAACCCGCGAAGCAGCGAAAAATCCGCGATATATATTTAAATATGCTTACATATAAAATCTACGATGGAGTGAAGCCGCGAAGCGCGATATAGCGAGGGATTACTGTATAGTATTTATATTTGTGAATTTCCCCTTGGGGATTAATAAAGTATGTGTCTCTCTCTCCTTTCACCTTGAAAGTAAACTTTTTTTTTTTTTTTTTTATTAAACACACTTCTGCCAGTATCAAACCAATGATTACGTACATTCATTCATGTAAAGAACTGCCTTTCTGATTGTTTGTGTTGGACATTTCCTTGTTTAATTATAGTGGCCGAGTCCTTGTTAAGGAGGTGGGATGTAAACTGGGCCTAAATAGACAGTTTCTCTGATTTTACTATTAGATAAAGCATTGCTAAAAAAAGAAGTTGCAATTTGAAAAGTATACATTTTTACTGAACCATAGCACATATATGCATTTATTTCAGTTTTAAAATATATTGTTCCTTATAACGCTGCTGAGAAACGCATTCGAGCATGCTCATTTATTTAGTGTTTTTATTTTTAAAGCTTGTTAATACTGCCCCCTGGGGGATCATAGGTATGCTGCTGAATGAGACCATCTTGAGGTTACCATTTTTCTAGTCAAAGTGCAGGTTTTCTTTTGTCTGTGTTTTCCAGAATGTTTATATACAGTATGTGTGGGACTGTGTGCGTGTGTGTTTTGTTTTTGTTTTTTTACCCTTCCCAAATTTTACTAGTTTATACAGCACTTACTGTACTAAGCAATCAAAGAAAGTCTTTCCCTATTCTAATTGTTTTGTGGAGTCTTCCTTTAAGTGTAGCATTATGTTTAAATGTGAACACAATGTAATATGTCATTTTGCAGTAGTTGTGAGTCTAAATTGCATTTTTTTCAAGTTGCCGGTCAATACAGGCAGTAGTAAACTTTTGGAGAGAGAAATCGGCATACCTAGAAATGAGTTTGAATCGTGATCCAATGCTATCCTCTTGGAGTTCTTAAAATGCAAAAGTGAATCAACTGCTCAATGTGTCTCTTGTACCATGGTACCTAGCAGTCTTTTCGAGATATTTATTGTTTCCAAAGGAATTGGCTATGTGCTGACTGCCCATCACATCCTTTTACTGCAAAGTGGGCTGAGACTCTCCAGCATAACCACAAACCTGATAAACTGTTTACGCAAATTTTAGTCAGTCAGTCATTTTCTTACCCACTTATTCTTGAACAGGGTTGACCGGGGTGCTGGAGCCTATCCCAGCTAGAATACGGCGCAAGGCAGAAATAAACACAGGACAGGGTGCCAGTCTTCAGCAGGACAAACACACACACACACCCCAGCCTTACACGATGGCCATTTCTGCATCGCCAAACCACTTACCTGCATGTCTTTAGACTGTGAAAAGAAACCAGAGCACCTGGAGGAAACCCACAGACACTGGGAGAACATGCAAACATCATGCAGGGAGGACCTGGGACATGAACCTTGGCCTTAATGTGAGGCAGCAGTGCTGCCATTGCGCCAGTGTGCTGTCACTTTTACATCATTTGCATGTAAAATTAAAATGGTGTGCAAAAGTATTTAATCCCCTTGAAAGTCATCTTACTTTTATGCATTACAAAAGATTTGTACACATATTTAACCATTCAGTATTTTTAATGTGAACTGTTATGCTGTAACACTACATTTCCAAAGTGATAATAAAACTAACAATCATCATGATCAGAAGGCACTTGACAACATAAAAAAGGGTAAACAAATTGGTGATCAATCACACAGACCACATCTGGAGTTGGTCTGAAATCGATGGAGATTGTATTTAACATGAGTGGAAATGCAAATCCATTTTCTTTCAACATGGCAAGAATCAAGTTAGTGGAAAAACAAATGGTGTAGTTTAATGGCAGTAATGAAAGGTTGGCCAGCCCAGACACCTTTTTGAGGCTTTAAAAAGTAATGGAGTGGCAGTCACGGCATGTGTGAAGTTGAGGTACCACCTGCTTCATGAGAATGTCATGTACTTTGCACCATTCTCAAACAGTAGTTCTTTATGGCTAAGGATGGATATTAATTAGAACTGATGTCCCGATTTGATTTTTGACCCGCAATGCCCTGATTTAATATAGATTTTTTCCTTGATTCAGTTATAAAGCACTGATTTATTTATTTATTTTTGGAGAGATTACTTAACCATGCATAGAGAACAATAATGTGATTTTTTGAAAAAAATGAATGCTGAACACTGGATAGGTTCACAGAATTGACGTTTACAGTGTTATTTACCAAAACAAAATAATACACATGACAGCACAACAACAGTGTATGGGGGGGGGGGGGATCCTCTCAGCAGGGTCGCTGGACCCAAATACACAAACATATTGATTGGGACAAAAGGGGACGCTCCCCCTCATGCATTTGCTACCAGTTCTGTGGATTTTCAGAGAGTGGAACAGGGTCTGCAATAGTCGTGTTTGATGATACTGCAGGCTGTGGTGCATAGGCCACCCCAAGGAGATCCTCCTCCTGATCAGGTGCAGGTTTAATCCCTCCAGTTCCAGGAAAACCACCAGATTCTTGCTGCTAAGTGATAAAATGACAAGAAATGATAACAAAAATGCTGTGCTCGAGATCAGGAAGGAATTCACAAGCATTATATCCTTCATTATAGCCCCATCTGAATGCAGTTTAAGATAATATTTTGCCTGGTATTGCTTTGTTGAGAATAAATAAATCACTAACATTTTTTTTAAAGGCTGTGAACATAAGTAACTTTATAACATATGCTTAAGCACAGAATGACAAGATGCAATACTTCATTAGTACTGAACAGTTAACATCCGTATTTGCAGGATGTGTAACAAAAAAGTTGTTCTCAGCACTTCACTCCTTCAAAATTCATACTAATTTAACAGACTTATGTATTGCTACATTAAGAGTACACAAATAATATGGAGGTCCTTGTTTTAATACATTGCATTGGCATCTGCTTCATAAAACATTCCACATCACCTTGAGAATTTTGACATAAGCCATTACAAAGTAATCAGATACTGCTCCTTAAATAATGAATATGTTACTTAGTACCTATTATTGTGTTGTTAATCTTTGTGTACGTACCCTTCAACTAAACCATTATCCAAACTCTTTCCCCTATTGGATATCTTGAATTAGTTGAAATTAAAGATACAGCGGGAAGACTCGTGTATTTCTAAAATTCTACAACTTACATACATCTTCAGTTGCTTATGTGTAGCAGTTGCGTTAATCAGTCTCAAAGTGTGTACTCGCATTCCTCCCCAGACAAAAAAGGAAGCATTTTAAAACGAGGAGCTTGAGCTAAAGCTATATACAGCGTGTCCTTTAAGTTCTGTATATCTCAAGAGAACAAATAAGAATGTCACCTCAATATATTAAGACACGCTTTCAAGCAGATTTTTAATTCCACTAGTCTTAATATGTTTGCCAAATTAATGCATACCTCAATTTCAAGTCACTATGAATAGCTCATTTGAGATCTTTAATGGTTGCATAGATGCCAACATGTATCTCCTCCAAAAGCTGAGACTGCAAAGGTGCAATGACAGATAAGACGAAGTCCCTCCTCAAGCACAACTAGCATGGCTGCTTTCATTGGCCGTAGAACCTTAACAATAAGATTGCAGAGGTCATTTTCATTGCTGTGCACTTTGAGTGATAGTAGAGCTGCCTAGAGGCTGGCTGTTGTTCCAAACATCTTTTTAGCATCTCCAATATGCTGTTCCATTGCGTGACCACATCAATCACAAGATTGTATGATGGCAAGTCCAATAAACGTTGCTTCTCTTTAAGCATGTGGCTGGCTAGTTCTTTGTCTTTTATCTTCCATTCCTCTAACGACATTGGCAGCTAGGTAGTGAGGTTGCCCCCACTGTGACTAGCATGCAGGTCTCTTGTCTGCAACACAACCACCACAGATGCCCAGTCGTTCTTAATATAGTGGCATGTGATTGTCATACAGGAATCTGCTGCCCTGAATGTCCAGCTGTTGCAAGTTTCAGCTGCTTTCTCCACTGAACTGAGAGATGTGGCAACTCTTTGCTTAAGATCTTCATAATGCCTAGATACAATTACTTCACTCATTTGGTTTCTGGTTGATCTAGTATATCACAGTTCCAAATCCTATAGCATTTGTCAAAAGTCCTTGTTTTCAACAATGGTGTAGGGTTTCATATCTTTACTGATAAAAACTGTTATATATTCTGTTATTTTTGGGCAGGAGTTGAATTAAATTGAAGCTTGGAGCTAAACGCCATCTCCAGCATAGATTGTTTAGACTCTACTTGTGATGTTGGGATAAATGGTTTCTCAGATTTATTGTGTTCCCACAATACTTCTGATTTGCAACATATGGCTTTGCTTTTATCCAGTTCTTCTTTAACGATGCACAGTTTGAATCCACAGTAAGTCCACACATCTGATTTTAGTGTTGAATATGCTGATTTCAGTTGAGGAGCAAATGCTGTTTTGTGTGAGGTAGTAAAGCGCCAACATGTGCATTAGTGACTTTTACTGGACTAGACCTCAAAAACGAACAAAAGCACATTTCTTCTTATACAGTAGTAATAGAGCAGGATAGAGATTCACAAGATTGATCTTGAATTTATATTGAATTGTTTAAATAAAAAATAATAATCAGAAAGTCAGTATTTTTACCCAGGCCTATTGATGGCTTATTTAATTTTTTTATGTTGGGTCATTATGATCAGCCAGGTTCCTCTTTGACTACAGGCTTAGAGCAGCAGCAAGCTGTGCTGCACAGATAAACCGAAGCAGACATTGGAGATGCATTTTAATGGCAGATGTAAATATAAATTATATACAGATACAATCTATATTCGAAATGCACAATATTTAGCAGTAATCGCTGGCCATATGTAAAATATTTTGAAAATTGATGCCCATTTTTAAAAAGAGCTTAAGGGCTGGATACATCCTTGAGTTTGATGTCCCTGTTCTAAAGGAATCACAAACCTTTTCTCATAACTTTAATTTGTGCTGTTTTAAATCAAGCAAGTCACAGTTCAGTTAGTACCTTTTGTAAGAACTTAAGCAGCATATGATCTGTTTCCTCTTTAGAGGGAGAAATTGCTGTTTTATGTATTGTTTGTTTTTGTTTACATGTTCTTGCTATTCTAACCTAATATACCTACAATATACCGTTTTAAGTGGCATCTAGTTGAGTGCAGTGTAAGTAAATATTTACCCATACAGAGCTTCTACATCTACTTTTTTTTTTTTAAGCAGGTGATCAGACACTTCATGGTGCTGGGGGAGACAGCATGGATGACAGCACAATTTTAGATGAGTCGGGTGAGACAAGCCCTGGACAGCAGCCTCCAATGCGCAGACTGCGGAGAGAGGCCTGCACATGCCCATATTGTAAAGATGGTGAAGGGAGGTATGTGAATAATTCTTTCTGTCATATCTTTATTAAAGTATTTTTATATATTAAAAATGGCATGCTTGGATCTACAGGGCAATTATTATAGAGAAAGTTGCTAATGTTTGTGACATGTAGTTAAACATTTCCTTCTTAAACCCTCCCCTCCACTTTTTTTTTTTTTTTCTTCTCCTGTTGGCAAAGTCACCCATTTATGTATCACATATTAACTTAATAGTAACTTGGTCATTTTTTTCTTAGATTATGTAGCTCGATGACAGACTTATTTTAAAATTGATTTTGTACAGCATTCTTCATCAAAAAAGAGTTTAACTGAGCTCTGCAACAACAGAAATACTTAACATGCATGAAGACGTAGATTAGCACAGGGCAAAACTGAGCAATTTCAGTTTGAGATAAGCAAACAAACCATGACAATGTAAAATTTTTTAATGTACCTCACACACAATAGTTAACAGTGGAAAAGAAGAAAACTAACTTCAGTGAAATGCATTCCTAGAGAAATTATACCTGGGTCCAACAGTTGGTTAAAATAGTCACAGTTGTGGTGACCTTGGACAGCAAACCATCTTCCCTGTCTATTGCATTCTACAATATTGTAAGTACTGTATGTTTCTGGCAATATAAGATTACATTTGTTAAACGTTGTGTTTTTGTTATGTATGGTACCATGGTGACCTCTTTATTGTGTAGACCTTAAAATGTCTTTATTCCTATACACTTACCACCACAGTGTATTATAGGTAATACATTTTATTATAAATAGTGCCATACAAGCCAGTAGAAAGTAGTTTTGTAAATCAAGACTGTACAACCTGATAATTGTACAGTAGATATGTAATTTTGTGTGGCGCAATAGCTTATGGTTGCGTTTGATTCTTCCTGGTCAGCTTATCTGCACAGGCCAAGACAGCCTGCTTTCTTGAGGTCATCACCTGGTTTAAGTTCATCAGGATGCAACATGGCAGCGAAAGCATGCCTTTGCCTGCCTCTCTTTAATTGTCCCTGCGTAGCTCCTGACCAACACACCTTAGACACAGCCTCCCTCTTCCTATCTCAAGTAATTGTTTCCTGTCAGCATACTTCAAACAAACAACCAAGAAAGGAAATACAAGTCATTAAGCAGTAAAGCTAGCCCTCTCTGTCACAGGTGGTCAGCAATTCAGTCATAAAACCAGCATTCCTAAAGTTTTGGTGGTAGAGAATAACATGGTTTGTCAGTTTTCCTTGCTTTTTAGACATTATAACAAGTTAAATGCTAATTCTACAAATAGACACATTTTGTATCGCTGTATTTGAAATATATCACTCCACCACACTTTGGGTGTTATGGCTCGATATTTCTCATGCCGCATCATATGGGCAGGTGTATTAGCGGCACAAGTACTACAGCAGGATTTAGAGTTTGGGGGGGGGGGGACAGAATAGCGAGGCTTAGTAATGGATCATAATGATTGTAAGCCTTTTCTTTTTTTTAACAAGGTTGTAGTGTAAACGGGTAATCAGCAGCCCTAAAATTATTCTAGGCTAAACTTGGATTTGAATGTTGAAGCTATTGGGGTATCTGTTTCACAAGCAGGTAAATCATTCCATGTTTAAGGGGCTTAATAATTAGGCTTGCCCTGTCTAACCCCAGTGTTTATTTAAAAAAAAAAAAAAAAAAGTCTGGTCTTGATGCTAACAACTTTTGGCCAAATGTTCTTGAGTGTTTTGTGACCTCCCAACTTCCCCTTTCCTTATCTTCTAATACATTGATTAAACCCTTTCAGACTGGATTCAGAGCGCAGCCTAGCTGTGAAACTGCTTTGTTTCAGGTAACCAATAATTTGCTTATGGACGCATATTTCTGACAAACCAGCATATTAATTCTGTTAGACCTCACTGTAGCTTTTGACACTGTCAAAGATGACATTCTGCTGTCCAGAGAGAAAGAGGAGTAAAAGGATTAAAATCTCACACTGAAAAAACAGGAAAAACCTAATCTTTAACTAAGGTATATTTATTTTGAGGAGCAAAATATCTTTTTTTTTTTTTTTTTTTATCAAAACCACACGTCACAATTATCGGTACCCTGCATTTAATACTTTGTACATCCTCCCTTTGCCAATTAATAATTCTTTGCATTTATATAGCGTTTTTCTCACAACTCGAAGCGCTCAGCAATTGCAGGTTAAGGGCCTTGCTCAAGGGCCCAACAGAGCAGAGTCCCTATTGGCATTTACGAGATTCAAACCGGCAACCTTCCGATTGCCAGTGCAGATCCCTAGCCTCAGAGCCACCACTCTGCCCATTAAACACCAATAAGTCTTCTCCTATAACATCCTTTAAGTTTGTAGTATATAATCGAGGGAATCTGAGACCATTTCTCTTTACATGATCTCTCCATATCATCCGGAGTGCTAAGTCCTCTATTGTGCTCGCTTCACTTCAGCTCATCTCACAGGTTTTCAGTGGATCCATGAAAGGACCATGGCAGGATTTAGATTTTTTGTTTCTTTAACCATTTTTGTATTGATTTGGGCATATGTCTTGGATCATTGTCCTACTGGAACATCTACCTGTGACTCTTTTTTTTTTTTTTTTTTGTCTGAGGCTGTCAGGTGTAAATAGAAAATCTCAAAAAAAGTATTTCAAGGAGTCCATGATGCCATATACTCTTAAAAAGATTCTCTGGGCCTTTGTAGGAAAAACAGCCTCACAAAATCACAGAACCTCAAATATACTTGATAGAGGGGATCACGCTCTTTTGTTGCTATAGCCATTCTTTCTTTTTATGCCAAATACACCTGGAGTGTTTGTTGCCAAAAAGCTCAATTTTCATTTTGTCTGACAATAGAACAAAGTTCCAGTAGCGTTTAGCAAGCTCCAGGCACTTACGTTTGTGATTAAATTTGACAGAAAAGGCTTTTTTTGTGGCATGCCTTCTAAATCTGCTGACATGGTGGTGATGATGGTAGATTTTGGAGACTTAGTGACCCTAAGATGCTGCTACTTTCTTTATTTCTCCAACAGTGATTTTTTTTCTTTCTTTCTAACCACTTCTCTTACCATCCTGCTTTCTGTGCTTGGGGGCCAAAATAAACATGGGTTCTTTTTCAGACAAGTTGGTAACAGTTCTAGTTGATTTGAACTTTTTTAATAATTGCCCTAACTGTAAATATGGGCATTTGTTTTTATAAGGGTCAGCATACTTCTCTCATCTGAATTGTGTGTTCTGTTATCTTTCCCATGTTGATGAATGAATAGGGGAATTTGGCCTCTATGCCTCCTCATATTTATACCTCAGTGAAACAGGAAGTCTTGGATTACAGCTTGAAAGTTCATAACAAACTCTGGCCAACCTAAAAAATGAAAAAAATGCTTCAGTTACATTTTGTTCATAAGAATTTCTGTGTGTGCCAATAATTGTGACACGTGGTTTTGTTAAAAATTACTTATTGATGAGGGATTTTTTTTTCTCAGAATACATTTACTTCAATTTAATGGTTGTATTTCTCTTATTTTTTTCTGTATGAGATTAAGGTAATTCTCTAAAAGGTGAAAATTTTATAATCCTTGTTACTCAAGTTTTCCCAGGATGCCATTAATTGTGCAAAGCAGGTTTTAGGTAGACTAGTGTCAGTGATAAAGCCTAAATGATATGCTCATTTAGTAAAACTAATACTTAGAGCTACTGAATTTAAAACATGTCAGGATCCTGTTGCTGTCTGTATAATTCCTACCAGTTAATAACCAGTGTGTGTCACTCATCCAATCTTTGTTAACAGAGTGACACAATTAATTAAAAGCAAAATACTAGCTTGGTGTTATAACTGCTTATTTTGTTTCAGGAGTAGTGATCCAGGCAAGAAAAAGCAGCACATATGTCACATCCCAGGATGTCAGAAGGTGTACGGAAAGACATCACACTTACGTGCTCACCTTCGGTGGCATACAGGAGAGCGACCCTTTGTATGCTCCTGGCAACTCTGTGGAAAGCGCTTCACCCGCTCAGATGAACTGCAGAGGCATAAGCGCACACACACAGGTAAGGAAATAGCCATGGGATGCCCATGTTGTGAAAGTCAATTACTACAATTTATCCTACATCTTGTGTCTTTTGTGTTTAATGTACTGTAGCCATTTAAAAATAGGGTATTAAATTTCCTTATAAGACAAAAAAGTTGTTTTGCATAAAATGCTATTTAAACAATTAATTTTGTAGACCGCTATATTTCTATAGTTAATTTTATAGTTGATGCTAATTGTGTTGTAAGCTAATAAATTTTACTCTTGATTAATGGGCGCAATTTGTCAGCTTTCAGTATTTCTGACTACAGTGCTTTGCATATTGTTAGTTTGAAATTCAGCCACTGTTTATAGAATTACAGCTTCCTAGTTTGAATCCTTAAGCTGTTTTCAGTATAAAGATTTAGCAGATTAGCCTGATCTACAAACCTTTTTCTCCCTAGGCACCTTGGAGGATGTTCTGTCTCCTTCATTATAATGCATGTGCTAGATTGCTGTTGATTACTTCTATATGTCCTTCGACTAGGAATGACTGAGAAATGATCTATTGTTTGCAGCCACCTGGCTCGCAGCTCTGGGACGATTATGCCTATAGTACCCAGCATTATATGTATGTGGTTGTATGTTGGATCCCCTGAATTTTTGTAGCTACCTTTCATGTGCATCTTGTAATATCTCCTACTATGCCTCTCCTGTGTGTGTTTTTTTTTTTTTTTTTTCCTTTTCTGTCATCACTCATCTGCGCCACCCCATCCCGCCTGTCTCACCACCTCCATTGTGCTGTGCTGTTTCTCTACTTTAAACTATGCTAAAATACTCTTGTGACAAACTCCTTCACTTTAAACAGTTTATTCAGAGAAAGTGGTCTGGCTAGCAGGTTGTCCCCACCACCTGGTTGCAAATGAAAAGTACACCGGCAGTACCTGTTCAGGAATATACCATCCTACTCATGGCTTTGGAAATAAGAGTTTCAGTGTGCCATATTCTCAATATGCTAAAATAACCTTTGGCTATGGATTTGGATCTGTAGATATTGTATTGTTTAACTCAAGATCCCTCAATTGTAAAGCATTGGTGATATCAGAATGCATTACAGATTCCAACTTTGATATAATATGCTTAACAGAAACCTGGCAGAAACTGAACAAATTTACGTCTCTCACAGAAGCAGTACCACCCAGATATGTTTACTCCTCAGAGGCTCGTGGCTCAAGACAAGGAGGAGTCACAGTATTTTCAAGATCACAGTAGTGAAAAGTCAAGCAAAATGACGCCTTTTATTGGCTAACTAAAAAGATTACAATATGCAAGCTTTCGAGGCAACTCAGGCCCCTTCTTCAGGCATGAGTTGCCTCGAAAGCTTGCATATTGTAATCTTTTTAGTTGGCCAATAAAAGGTGTCATTTTGCTTGACTTTTAACTACATGCATAATGGCTAACACGGTACAACACCCTGGTACTACAAGATCACATTTAAACTTTAAAAGAATCCCAACTGACTGCCCATTGTCTTTGAGTGTCTGGCTCTTAAACTAATTACAAAATCTGGTCCTGTCTTACTTCTTGCTCATCCCCCAGAATACAATGCGTCTTTCTTAACTGATCTGACTGAACTTTTAAGCCACTTTTAACCTAACCCACTTTTAACCCCGCTTTCCCGGAGTGTCATTCTTCTTGGTTTCTTCAACACCCATATTGACACTCCAAACTGAGGAAAGAATTCCTGTCCTTACTGGACTGTTTTGACTTGGTTGTTTATTTTCCTACTCACTCTGGTGGTCATATATAGGACCTGATCTGTACATCTGGCTTATTTGTTGGCAACACCTACAGCAGTGATTTGGGACTCCCTGATCATAAAGCAGTACTTTTCACTGTCTCATTACCTTTCCCTACTCTTACCTGTAAACGTCCAATTTCTTTCAAAAACCTTAACATCTGTCCCTCTATCCGTTCTGGATCCATTTCTGAACTTTTTCTGTCTTCCCCTATTCCATCAACACTAGATAGACTTGTTAACTATTAAAGCTCAGCCATTCATTCAGTGCTAGATAAAACAGCTCTTTTAAAACATAAGGTTTCTTTTAAGTGTTGATCTCTGTGGTACAATTCAGAATTACTGTTTATGAAAGCAGCTGGCCGATGCCTTGAGAGAATGTTGCATATGACTGGCCTCATTGCATATCCAGGTTTTCTCTGACCACCAAAGGACTTACAGGGATGCACTAACAGCAGCAAAGAACACATTATGGCAGAATAATAGAAAATGGCCATGATAACCCATGGGTTTTGTTTACTGTCGATAATAAACTACTTCAACCTGCATCTGGTCCAATTTCCACTAATAGTTCATGAAAAATTCCTCCTTTTTCTGTAATAATAAAATTAAAGATCTAAATAATTCAACTAACATAAATCCATCAGTCTGTTTAAATCTTTGTCGTCCACTCCTTCCAGCTCCTTTTCTAAATTCTCACCAGTTGCATCTGCATTTGTTAATTACCTGCTTTTAAGATGAGGCTAACTAATCGTGTATTGGACCCCATCCCCACCACACTTATTAAATCCTGCCTTTGTACAATAATCCAGACTGTTACACAATAATAAATACATCCCTTGACACTGGCTTTGTTCCAGTCACTTTTAAAATCACTTCTGTAACCCCAACATTAAAGTTTGGTCTTGATGTTGACTTTTTCTGTCAAAAGTTCTTGAGCGTGTTGTAGCGTCCCAAATAGCCAATTACTTAACCTCTAATAAATTGATGGAACCCTTTCAGTCTGGTTTCAGGGCACAACAGAGCTGTGAAACTGCACTGCTTTGGGTAACTAATGATTTGCTTATGACAGCAGACTCTGGACAAACCAGCATATTCATTTTGTTAGATCTTGGTGCAGCTTTTAACACTGTTAGAAATGAAATTCTACTTTCCAGAATGTAGAATATTCTGGGTATCTCTGGCACTGCCCTCCAGTAGTTTAAGTCCTATCTAACCGATAGGCAAGAGTTTGTTAGTCTTGGCAACAGCAGATCCAGCTCAGTGCCAGTCACACAAGGAGTTCCTCAGGCTTAGTCCTCTGCCCTCTGCTCTTCAGCATCTGTATGTTTCTCCTTGGCCATATTATTTGTAGCTTTGGACTGGGTTATTGTTTTTATGCAGACAATACTCAACTAAATCAGTGATAAAAGTGAAACTTAATCAGAGTTTTCTCAGCTCACAACTTGCCTCAGTAAAATTAAAACCTGCATGGAGCAGAACTCTTTAACTCTTTTAGGGCTAATTTTTTTTTTGTTTCTTTTCTCCCAGGGCTGAATATTTTTCCAAAAACTAACATTTTTTAAAAAAGAACACAAAGCAATTGTTTAACATATCAAATCAACAAAAAATATTTACTTTTGACAAATGTTACTGTCTTGCATGTTGTATGAGCCTGAATTCTATGTGTTGTTTTGATGCCTATTTTTCAATTGTCTGTTGCTGCATTTTCTAACATATATTGTTAGTGTGTACTGTAGAGAGACAAGTCACCCATTTGCCATCGTGCCATGCCACTGCCACCAAGTTTTCTGCCTGCATGAAAACCGTATTGTCGCCTCTTTTCATCTTCTGAAACTTTATGAAACTTTATGTATGGCATTATAGCCTGGCTCACCCCATGGGATTTGCTTCTGTTTATTACAGAAGTGAATAAAACTTTGCAGCAGCACGTACCTAAGCCACCAGGGGACAAAACACGTTTGGACCAATGCTCCCTGAAGTTATATCACCAGTTCTGTCCCATCTCTATTTGTAATGCCACAGCGCGCTTCATCTCGTCTTTCGTTGTGGGTTTCCACTTTGAATAACGAGAATGCGATGCAAACGCAGCCCGCGATTCAAAAAAAATCTCTGCCTACCTGTTTGTCTCGTCTGACAGTAGCTGAAAAGCAGCATCAGGAGAGAGCAGCCTGAAGTACAGCAGCTGGTGATCTGTCGTGTCCAAAAGCAAGCCATGCCGTCTTGTAAACTCCGGTAGCCATATCGGCTCTCAACAGATCAATGTATGTGTATTTATCCCACGCGAACCTTGCCGTAGATGCATCGGCTGCGCGAAGGCACTCAACTGGCAGCAGATCCGCTCGCGCGGCATCGGCTGGTGTCTGATCAGCTGATGCCTGCTTCTAACTCTCTTGCTCGATCTCCTGATCACTGCCAATAAAGTCCGATTCTGAAAAATCAAGAGTCCGACTCCGCGGTAATGCGCAAAACAACGTCTGCCAAGTGTTTTCTTTTCTGCACTTGCTTCGCTGCCTTTTCACAGGTCGGTGCCATCTTGCCTTTGTTTACATTTCGCAACTCACGCACACGCAATGTTTATTTGCCGAGTCAACGAGTCTAGCATTCCTCCAAGCACAGAGGGAATGCCTGTGACGTGACAGTGAGATTTGTCGCCATTAACAGCTGATTGTCGCCCTTTATCCCTGGATGTCGACTTTTGTCGACATTCGCCTTCAACCCCTCCTGTCGACAAAAGTCGACATCCGCCCTAAAAGAGTTAAATTGCTACAAAACTGAACTCCTACAAATTGGCACTAAAGTACAACTTAAGAAAATGAGCTCCTTTTCTGCCAATCTTGACAGTGATTTTCATCAGAAGTTCTTCTAATGCAAGGAATCTTGGTGTTATCTTTGATTCCTCCCTTTCTTATTCCACCCCCATAAACCACATTAAGAAACTTTACTTTAACCTCCGTTACATATCCCATGTTCGCTCATTTGTCTCCTTTTGTAATACTGAGAAACTTGTTCATGCTTTTATCACATCCCTCATCAATTATTGTAACTCATTACTGGCAGGTGCCTCTTCTAATGTTGTATCATAGCACCAGTTGATTCAAAACTTTGCTGCAAGTGTCCTTATACGAACCAACAACAGCGAGCACACAACGCCCATCCTGCTTCACCTTCACTGGGTTCCTGTGTCTTACAGGATCAAATATAAAATTCTATTAGTAACCTTCAAAGCTTAAATTGGCCTGGCACCGGACTACATCAGTGACCTTCTCCATCACTATGCCCCTGTTCCCCTCCCACTCCATAAGGTCCTATGATTCTGGCAAATTTGTTGTGCCCCACACTAACCTGCACTCTATGGGTGACGGGGCCTTCAGTTGTAAAGCACCGACTTTGAAATGAGCTCCCAAAATTAATGAGATCAGCTAAATCAATTCATTCCTTTAAAAATTAACTTAAACTCCTCTTTTTAATTTAACCGTAACATTCTGCCCCTTCTTTCAGTTTATCTGTGTCCAGATGCTCAGGATAACTTGTGTGTGTGTGTTATATCACAAATGATGTTATTTGTTCAGGCTTTTCTTTTACTCTGATTTATTGTCTTTTATTCTATTTAACGCTTTGTATCTTTTACATTTATCTGTTTGGTGCCCTGTAGGGAAATATTTGTACCCAATATACCCTGCTACAGTTAGGTCCATAAATATTTGGACAGACAACTTTTTTCTAATTTTGGTTCTGTACATTACCACAATGAATTTTAAATGAAACAACTCTGATGCAGTTCAAGTGCAGACTTTCAGCTGAAATGAAGGGATTGTATTAAAAAAATGCTTTAGTTGTTTTGTTCACCCCACTGAATTAAAGCTGAAAGTCTGCACTTCAACTGCATCGGAGTTGTTTCATTTAAAATTCTTTGTGGTAATGTACAGAACCAAAATGAGAAGAAAGTTGTCTCTGTCCAAATATTTATGGACCTAACTGTATTTAAATAAGCGCTTTGAGCAATGGAAAGGTGCTATATTAATAAAATGTATTATTATTTTTATTATTACTTTGTGTTCTTTGATATAACCTGGGGGTTTTTATCTACTCTCTGGATAATATTCTTATTCCATGGCTCTTGGATTCTCCCAGTCAACATTTGAGTTTTCAGGTGCTGATTAATAGTCTGCTCTTAAACTACGGTATTTTTTGTGGACATTTATTACTGGTATAAAGTGAGACTTAAGAGATGATAATAACAATCGCCTTTAATAGGATGTGTTGCTCAAGAGCCACCTCCCAGCTGTATAGCTGACCACTGCATTGGTATTGGCCAAATACATTTGTGTAGAAAATTTTGTGTGGTGACCAGTAGCTCTCTCTAACACATTGTTGATTCATCCAGTCCACTTAGCCACCTATTTTTACCCCCTCTAAACCCTTTTAGTTAATCAGTATGCATAAAATCTATAGCATGCTCCAAGCTGTGGTTTCCACAAAAGTAGATGCTGTTATAGTTGGCTTTGGGCAGGTGTCAGAGAATCAAAAATCGAAGAGTTACATTCTGACCTGATCCAATTCTTCCCATGCCTCATGTACTGGTGACACTATGTAAAGATTCAATGACGTCACCAGGAATGTGCACCACTTATAGTGGTCAGAGACGGACTCTGTGTGGCTGATGGGTGGAGATCTCCATTTTGCTCATACCGCAAAGCACTCCTCTCTGACCCAGAGAACGTGGGTTCACAACTCACCCACTGGCAGTTTACTATAGCACATTTTACATTGATGAAAACAAATACTGTTACTGAGGTAGTACAATGAAATTCTATAAATGTCTTTAAATGTTAATTGAATAAGTTTTGCAATCTTTAGTAAACAGTATACATAAAGATATTAAAATCAAGTATAAAAGAACATTAATGTGGTGTTTTGTAAATGCTTGTTCAGAAAAGTAACAATAACACACTTAAAGACTTTGCATAAATGTAAACCGTGCACATTGCATTTTTGTATAAACTACAATTTCTTTTTTGCAAAAAAAAAAAAAAAAAAAAAAATTGGAAGGTAGAAACATGTCATGTGCTTTTCCATAAGGCAATGGAATTCTCTTTTTGAGCTGTAAATGAGCCCTGACATAGTAAATACAGGCTCTGATGCAGAGATAGAAGTATATGAACATGAGTACATGGAGGAGTAGTGCCACTATTTATGATTTATATAGTAAATGTGGTGAAGTATAATTTTTAAATCTCATGTAATAAAACAACGTATTGTAATTACACTACACTTGAGCAGCAGACTCCATGATGAAGATTTAAAAATCAAGAGGGTAACAGAGCTCTAGTGCTAAAAAGTGTTGCTCCTGAAAGAAGAGGGTAAAATAAAAGTGGCGCACAGGTAAAAATAATTGGAAACCCCTGTTTTGATGCGTTAAAACATTTAACTGGCTACAAAAAAAGTTTTAACCTGTAGAAAAAAAATAACATGATATCCCTACCTCAAACGCAACAGTTTACAGGCTTGTACTGATTGATGTTTTCATAATTTAGAAATAGATAGCTTTCAGATTTTTTGTATTGTCTTGCTTGAATGTATCTTGTGGGTTTTCCATACCCATTTGCCATAACGCAGAAGTATTTCCAGACCTTGCTATGACTGCCTCTTTGTCAGTTAAGAGTGCTAATGAAGGCTCCAACGCTGCTGAAATTGCTGTCTTGTTAATACCTGTGAGTGTCTGGAACCGAGGCTGCAAATTAAGCCAGGGTAAGCTAGCTGGATGTGCATTCGTACGTAGGCTGTAGAAATGATACAATGAAAAATGGGTATTGAAGTAATTTTAAAATGTTAAAATCAATACTTAATATTTCAGTACATCTGCAACTTTGTAAATATGATTGTCAAAACCCTCCGTTATAGTATTTTTATAGCACATGATTATTGTGTTTGTATTATTTAGTATGCTTTGTTGTATGTGTGAAATGAAGGCATTTGTGCTTGTACTTCAGCACCCAAGACATTACGTCTCTAGAAAGGTTGCATGTCCAAGTGAAAGTCTAATTGGCATTTTTGCCAGCTGAGCTAGCTGTTAATCACTGTTTTATTTACTTCCATTAATAGCATGAACTGTTTCAAATTCCTTTATGAAAAACCATTTTGCTCTTGTCCTATTATGAAATGCAGCACAAATTGTTTCAGTGTTATTAGTTTAAGCAGATTTTGTGTGTTTGTTTTTGGCACTTGATGATCAGGCCACATTTTTTGAATAGTTAAAGCCGAGATCCAGGTAATTTCTAAAAGTTCACAGACTTTGTGTTTGAACTGTACTTCTCTTTTTCTATAAGATGGAGGGCTTCCCTAATTTTAAACGTAATGCTCTCACATCTTGTTCTCCTCCTCTCTTTATATCTTTTACAGCAGGCTTCTACACTAACCGTTAGCCTTTTTCAGCCCTGTTTTAAGGTTACCTCATCCTTTTACCTGAAAATGCTTTAGAATTGATTCAGTCCTATAGAGTGCTGGGCTCACTCAGTGACAGGCACTATAAATGCTGAATACCCTCGCCCATTAGCAGTACTTTAGTTAAGGGAAATTGTAATTGAAATCTCCCAGTCCATAAGTTTTACATTGGAATTTTCTGTGGAAACAAGTGGTTTAAAGTGAGTCTGGCACTCAACACTATCCTTTCATTATCCAGTGAAATGCCACCTTCATATTTTAGATAGATACTTTATTAATCCCAATGGGAAATTCACATTCTTTAGCAGCAGCATACTGATACAATAAATAATATTAAATTAAAGAATGATAATAATGCAGGTGAAAAACAGACAATAACTATGTATAATGTTTTATTTTATTTTTTACTGTTTGGTTATTATCTCTTTTAGTAGTACTTATGTAAAAATTAAATGTAAGTAACCAAAAGAAGAAAAATATGAAGAAATTGAATAAATTAGGTATACAGACCATCGTGAACCCAGTACTGCCTTTTGTATACCGATGCTGATCAAACAAGTGTCTCTACCATTCCCATGTGGTTTTGTTTTATATTTTAAACAACTACTGACATCTTTTTCTTTTATCGTTCCCATTGCTAGGTGAAAAAAAATTCAGCTGCACAGAATGTCCAAAGCGCTTCATGAGGAGTGACCATTTATCAAAGCACATCAAGACCCACCGAAATAGGAAAGGAAACGGAAATGGCACAGGATCGTCCGGTGCTGGCAACAGTGGTTCCCTCTCAATCTCTGTGGACCCATCTTCCACCCCAGATGGAGTTGTGGGAACTGACCAGCATCCTCTCCTCACCATGGAGACTCTCTCACATGAGGGCATTGCTCGTCTTGCCAGCAGTGGAATCAACGTCATGCAAGTGACTGACCTTCAATCCATCAACATGAGTGGCAATGGGTACTGAGCTTGTAAAGTGTTGAGACCTTAAAAAAAAAAAAAAAAAAAAAAAAAAAAAAAAAACTAATTTTGAAAACTGCTGATGCCAGTAGGCAGTGGTGACACACAGACCTGGCCTTTTAGGTCACCTTTTTGTTGTCTTCCCATTCTTCCAGCCAGACAAATGCATTTTCTCCTTAACCAGAAATTTGTTTTGTTTCCATTGCTACACTACACAGGAACATTTATTTTTTTCTTTGTTCAAAGATGGAACAAAGGAGCTGTTGGCTTTTTTCTTGTTGGACATTGCATTTGATAAGAGGCTAAGGTGCTGATGTGAACCCTAAAACCACATTCTCGCTTCCTTCAAACTATCTTTAAAGTGCTCAAAAAGGAAAAAAAGGGCAAAGACTGGATGCTTAACCCTAATAGGAAAAAACATGCTTTGGGCAATTTTCCAATTTTTTTTTTTTTTTTTAAACTATTAATCTAGGTACGCTTAAAAGCCATCATGCCTTGATAAACTATATGTCAATGCAAAAACATTTTGTAGTCAAATTTATAAAATAGGGTGACACACTGTATGCTCACCATAGATTGCTTTATTCTGTATTTTTATATACATATATATTCTTAAACTTTGTTGTTGTGTTTTTTTGCTTTAGGATATAGAAGGTGGGATTGGGAAAGGGGATAGGGTGCCAACATGATCTTTTGTATGTGTTTGTTTTCTCATTACAGCTGGTTTTGCCCACCTCAGAAGATAATGTGGAAAAATGACAGCACATTTTTCAGCTGTGTTCCATTTTACAAATACATAATCTTTTTTTCATTCAGATCATGACAGATAATATATAAAAATTTGAATGACGGAGGTTGGAACATTAGTTTTGGACTGTGCCTGCTATATTCTGAGCCCTCCATACCCTCCTTGTTATCAGTTAAGGGCCTTGAGAAACAGCTGTGAAAGGTGGGAGATTTGCTAGAAGCAGCGGGTGGAAGGATGTGGGAGGATAGTTTAATGACTAATGAAAGCCAGCCTTCTCAGTTGCTGAATGTAACTGGTCTCCAGGAAAATTGGCTGGGAAAAGAAACTGGGAGTACTTCCCATCATAAATGTCTGTCTGCTGTTTTTGCAGATTGATGCAAGTCAGGCATGATATTGGTAGCAGAAGTGACAACGAGACCGAAACACAGCACCGGTGGCAGACATCTCTCTTGGTGTCCTTTTTGAGCAGACAGCTGTGAAGGATTTTGTGGCTGAATGCACTTAAAATGTAAAAGTAGAAACTACAATCTAGGTTCTACAGGCTGGGATGTGACAAAATGAAAAGAAAAGCAAAGTTACTCTGGAGGGAATTGGGTTGAGGTGAAAATCTATTATCATGCAGTATCCAGATTATTTATTCAATGTTTTTATTTGCTTTTGATATTTGTAACTGAAATGAAATAAACTTCATTTGTGTATTTTTTAAATTATATATTTTCACAATCGATTCTGCTGATTATGCAATTATGAATCCACTTTTGGTCTTTAGAAATAAGCAATTTTTCATAATAAACCTGCTTACAATGTAAAGGCATGTGTCTAGTGAGAAAAACCAGCGAGTTAATCTATTTTCTAAACAAAATTTAGAGAGGAGAATTAAGTGTCAGTGTTTTACAGTTTCAATTGTTTCTCCAGCTAGGATCTTCTATTTGTCTTTACCTCTCTTAAGAAATCCTGATGGTTCGCTGAAAAGCAAATGGATCCTGGACTTTTGTTGTCTTTTGCTGCTGTGGATGTCGCCACCATTATGGCAAGTAATCTTAGGTGGATTTATATTTGGAGACTTTGGAAAGGGGAAAACAGGGGTAATGGAGGAGTGAGCTGGGGTTTATCATGAAATTTCATGCATCTAAAGTGTTTTTGTTCTTTCTTTGTTTTACTTTTAAAAGGGATTATTAATGCAGTCCACTATAACTGTTTCATCACCATGCTATAGAAAAATACATTTTCAAAAAAAAAAAAAAAACTCCAGTAAAAATGTTCTTAATAAAAGAATAATCTGCACATCCTTGAAAGCTATGTATTTAATTGCCAAATTACTTAAATTAAGCTGAAGTTTGTTTTACTTTTGCTTTTTATGAAATCCCCCGCTTGCAGCTGCAGCCTTTATTTAGAAGAGTGGTGCACTCCTCTTGGTGTGGATAGGAAGCTCTCTGAGGCTTTTCTAAAGTTTCTTGATGAATAAACTGGGGAATGTCAGAGATGTAGAATTATGCGTAACCCATGAGTTCACTCTCTTCTGCATAGCACATTTTACACACAATCCCCTAGCACTTAATGAAATCCTCAGAAATGCCAAAGCATTAAGAAAACTGATTTTTCAATGTTCGAGAATGTAAATTTGATAAATTGCAGTAGAATGTGTTGGCCACCTACAGATCCCCCTTTATTGTTGTCTTTGTTGTTTCAAGCTACATTGTTGTGTTAGGGCGGCTTTTATTAATGGGGTTTGCCATTTGATATTGGTGCTATTGAAATATACCGTTAGATTGAGCCTGTAAATATCCTGAATACATCTCATACTTACCCTATGTCTCTGTGTAATATGGGTGTGGGAAGACTTTTATAACCTACTATATATATATATATTTTTACAATAAATCAATCCTCCTACTGCAACAGTTGTGGTTTCAGTTTCTCTGCAGCAAGTATTCATTTTTTAAATAAAATAACAAATAGTGTCAAAAGTTGAAAGCACCAGTGTGATGAAGTTTTATACAGTTATTTTTATTATGTGTGAATCAATTATGACAATCAATTTCCTTAAGCTCCACAGCAGTAAATTTGAATTATTAATCATAGTAAATACCGATGTAGAGCTTAAGTACAACCATTTCACCCTCACGTCTGATGACTTTACCACTTCGGTAAAGAGAGTCCATGTAATCCTGGACAGCACTTTGTTTTGGCCCACATAAATTTTACCCATACTGCCTTATAAAACATTTAGAATATTACCAAAATTCATCCTGTTTTATTTAATTGATCAATTGGCTGTTATTATTTGTCCTGTGAGTCTGTAATTTTTTTTTTTTTTTTTTTTTATGTTCTGCTGTATGCATCTGAATTTCCCCATAGGATTAATAAACTTTATCAAATGTAATCTAATCTTAACACAATGTAGCACTGAAGAGTTAGTCCATGCCTTAGTTGCTTCTCACATTGACTACTGCAATAGCATTCTTTCTGTCATCCTGAATAAATTCCTTCAAAGATTACAGGTCATTCAAAACTCTTGTCACCAGGATTGTCACACACACCGCAAGATAGCAGACCACTTTATTCCTCGCTTCATTTGCTCCCTGTGGCTTATCAGATCAACTTCAAAATTCTTCTCAGGTTTAAAGCTTTAGATAACACGGCCCCAGAAATATCAGTGACCTCCAGCCTTATACTCCTGCTCTTTCCGGGTGATCGTCATTTGTAAGGTTACTAACTGTCCCAACTGTTATACTTAATGTATTATGGGTGCTCTGGCCTTTTTTGTTGCTGCACCCAAACTCTGGAACACTTTACCCTCCCAAATCTAAAATATGGACTCCATGGCAAACTTTAAAACTGCTTTAAAAACCCATTTATACTGGCAGGCCTTTGTTCTTTCTCTTTTGTTCTTTTTTTATTTCGCCTTATACAATTTCTTATATTAGGAATTTGTTAGTTTTCGCATACCCCTTGGGTCAGAGCACAGGGTCAGCCATTGTACAGCGCCCCAGGAGCAGTTACAGGTTAAGGGTCTTGCTTAAGGGCCCAGCAGAGTAGGATCTCTTTTGGCCGTGACGGGGATTCGAAACGGCAACCTTCGGGATACAACCTTAGCCTTAGAGCCACCACTCCGCCCTTTGCTGTGTTAGCCTGCTGTTCTACATGACATCTGCTGCGTACTTGTCCATTATTGCTCAGTTCATGCTGGTTTCGCTAGTGATTTTTTGCTTAATAGTTGATTTAAACTTTACTGTTGTTTTATTATTGTGGATTTTGCTAATGGTCAGTTTTACTCTCTGAGGTGACCTTGAAAGGTGCCTTAAGTAAAAATGTGTTATCTATTTCAGTAAATGGGATTTAGTCCCACCCTTTCTTGAGAAATATGCTTCCAGCTGTGTTGATAAAGACATAAAAACACTGTGCTTTGTCGGCTCACCCTCCTTATAGGAGTACAATATGGTGGTTGAGGAGGCTGTGACGTATGGAGAACATCCTTATGCTCTGGGAATTGAGGCAGTGATATTCAAAAAAAGATACTTCCCTTAGGATGTTGTTATAACTCTTAATTTTTGGTATAGTGATTAGCAGTGCCCTGACCACCCCAGTGCAGATTCACTTGATGCTGTCTGAACCCTGGGCAGTAGCCAGCAGTTGATGTGTGTGCCATATGGTCCTTGATCAGTTGGTGGGGAATTAGGGTCAGATGAATCATCCTTCACTTATTCCATGTCTGCACTCATCACTGATCTTTGCACTAGAATATTAATTTGGAATGGGCAGTACCTATAAGTATTTGCACATTATATAGTCATACAACATTCAATCACAGTGGATTCATTTTGGTTTTTATAGTGATTATTAGAAAATGATTCTTTAATATCAAAACAGAGTTCAACAAAATGATCTAAATTAATTACACATGCAGAACAAAAGCAGTGATCACAAGTATTATTCTCCCTTTGAGTCCGTATTTAGTAGCCATGCCAGCTTTGAGTCTGTATGCACAGGTCTCTCTCTCTCTTTTTCAGCTTTGCAGTTCTCCACTCTGCCATTTTTATTTCAAAAGCTGCTCAAGCTCTGTCAGGTTGCATGGAGATTGTACGTGAACAGCCTTTTTATTTAAATCCAGCCCCATATTAGATTCTCAGTTGATGATGTCTTGTTTATAAAACTTTTTTGGATATTAGATTGCTGAAATAGGCATATGCCAAAAAAAACTTGGAAATCAGTAGAACACAAAAAGTAAATCTGATTCATAAACCCAGACGTGCACATTTGTATGCATTTCACCTTTATAAAAAAAATTTAATCCTCTTGTAACTCTATATGTGTATGTGCCTTGAACTCTGCCCAGCTGCCACGATGAAAGAACCATACGATGCCATCCATTATGTTTGGGACAAAGGCACTTTTTTTTTTTTTTTTTTTCCCCTTGAATCCTTGTGGGCCACAGTTTAAAATTACAAATCAAACCATTCAGATGTGATTAAAGTGCACAATTGCAGACTTTAATTTAAGAGGATTTGCATACATGTAGAAATGACAATAATTTATTATTGTTTAGCCCAAAATCACATAAGGAGTGCCGCAGTAGACTTTAACATGCCCTGATTCTTGACAGCCCCCCCCCCCCCCCAGCCTTGACTCCCTACGGCCATTCATATGCACTCGCCAGCCACTTTAGTAGGTACACCTTGCTAGTATCGGGTTGGACTTCCTTTTACCTTCAGAACTGCCATACTTCTTCATGACATAGATTCAACAAGGTGTTGGAAACATTCCTTAGGGATTGTGGTCCATATGGACATGACAGCATCACGCAGTTGCTGCAGGTCCATGATGTGCATCTCCTGTTCCAACATATCCCAAAGGTGTTGTATTGAGATCTAGTGACAGTTTAGGCCATTTGACTACAGTGAACTCATTGTCCTGTTCAAGAATCTAATTTGAGATGATCTGGGCTTTGTGACATGGCACATTATCCTGCTGGAAGGAGCCATCAGAAGATGGGCACTCTGCATTCATAAAGGGATGGACGTGGTCAGCAACACCACTTAGGTAGGCTGTGACATTTAAATGATGCTCAGTTGGTACTAAGGGAGCCAAAGTGTGCCAAGAAAATATCCCCCACACCATTACATCACCAGCAGCAGTCTGGTCCGTTGATGCAAAGCAGGATGGATCCATTCTCACCCTACCATCCGAATGTTGCAGCAGAAATCGAGACTCGACAGAGCAGGCAATGTTTATCCAATCTCCTATTGCCCAATTTTGGTGAGCCTGTGAGAATTCTAGCCTTAGTTGCCTGTTCTTAGCTGACAGGAGTGGCACCCAGTGTGGTCTCCTGCTGCTGTAGCCTACCTGCTTCAAGGCTGGATGTGCTGTGCATTCAGAGATGCTCCTCTGCATACCTTGGTTGTAACGATGGCTTGTTTGAGTTACTGTTGCCTTTCTATCAGCTCCAACCAGTCTGGCTATTCTCCTCTGCCATCAACAAGGCATTTTCAGCCAGAGAACTACCACTCACTGGATATTTTCCCTTTTTCAGACCATTTTCTATAAAACCTAGAGATGGTTTTGCATGAGAATCCCAGTAGGTCACCAGTTTCCAAAATACATCGCGCAGCCCGTCTGGCACCACATTCAAAGTCATCTTTCTTCCCCATTCTGATGTGTGAATGTCAGCAGGGTCCTCTTGACAATATCTACAGGCTGAAATGCATTGTGTTGCTGCCTTGTGATTGGCTGATTAGATATTTGCACTAACAAGCAGGTGTGCGAGTATGTGTATACACCTCTTTGTTGCCTTACAGCTTTCTTGTTTATTTAGGTGTTCATAATACACAGTCTTTTGTTTCCCCTCTTTCCAACTGTTTCATATCATTCCACGTAGGTGTTTTTTTTTTTTTTTATCTTCCCCATCCATCCATTACTAATACAACTGTCATGTTCAGGATCGGGAGGGGGGGGGTTGATAGAGCAGCATTGGGTGTGAGGCAGGATACCCGTCCATACGTTCAGGGTGAGGGGAGGGATTACCGTACGGGAATTGCGCAGATTGCATACGGACCACTACCAGGTGCAGGATTGGAACCATGAGATGACACCACTGGCCACTGTGCTACCTTGCCGTCTGATGGCTTGTCAGCACTGGTTTAGACAAGAGAGGTTGTGTTTCACTAACTTGCCAGAATACATATGCATTTACTTACTTGACAGACGCCTTTATCCAAGACGACTTGCAACATGTATGATAAAATTGATTACGTTTCTTTTGGGTTTTACAATTGCAGCATGGGCAGGTCAATTGACATGCTTATGGTCACACAGTGTCATTTGTGGGATTTCAACCCACAGCCTCAGGGTTTGAAGTCCACAGCCTTAAACACTACACCACATTGCTTAGACACAACATGATCAACTGCCAGATGGTGTTCAGAAGTCATTTAAAGGCTAACAGAATGTCAGGCTATATAGCACCTTGATGTGTGGAGTACAAGTCACAGGAGGTTCTGCTCAAGCTTTATAACACACTGGTGAGGCCTCATCCGGAGTCCTGCGTGTAGTTTTGGTCTCCAAGCTACTAAAAGGACACAGCAGTGCTATAGCAGGTCCAGAGAAGAGTATCTAGGCTGATTCCAGGACTACAGGGGATGAGTTATCTGGTCAGGTCAGGTTGGGGTGTATGCAATGGTACAACGTGTAACCGCACCTACCACATGATGAAGTCGTTCGGGATCCCAGTTGGCATCCCTCACAGGCAGACATGCAGTCCAGTCCCGCCCTCCAGAATGGCGTCCCCTTGGCCTGTTCCAGCAACTTGGGTCCTCACCAATGAAGATCCGGATCACCCTTGCGTAATCGCACCACATAGCCATAGTGCCTTAACTGATTTGTCTCATTTGCGACTCCGTGAGCAACTACTCATTTGACACAAAGTAAAACCAGCGGTACCCAAGGATTCCCCCAAGAGACACACAACAGGAGTCGTCCAGACTTCATCTCAAGTCGCTTGATAGCGTCCATGTCTCACAACTATATAGCAAGACAGGTGGCACCAGGACTCTGAAGACTTGGACCTTCGTCCATTTGCAAAAATATTGGGAGTGTCATACAACCCTTTGCGGTGACCTCATGACACTCCATTCTCTCTCAAACGGTCTATTGACTTCATAAGAAGAGTCACCTGTGCAGTAAGTAAACTTCTCGAAGAGGTCGACACTCTCTCTGCAGACATACACACTGCTGATGTTTGTGCCCAAGAGGTGATTAAAGGCCTGGATGTTGGTTTTTATCAGGACACTCAGACTCCCAAGAGCCCCGATCAGAGCCTCCATTGACACCACAAAGATCACAGCATTTTCAGCAAAGTGAAGATCAGCGAGTCTCAATTTACCAATGGATGTGTTATGAATTAGGAAGAATGATTAAAATAGCTGAGCCTTTTCAGTTTAAGTAAAAGAAGAACAGAAGGTGATATAATTGAAGTGTTTAAAATTATGAAGGGAACTAGTCCAGTGGATCAAGACGGTGACTTTAAAATGAGTCCATCAAGAACACGGGGACACAGCTGGAAACTTGTGAAGGATAAATTTCAAACAAATGTTAGGAAGTTATTCTTTACACAAAGAACAATAGCACTTGGAATAAGTGACCATGTAGTGTGGTCAACAGGAGGACTTTAGGGACTTTCAAAATTCAACTTGATGTTATTTTGGTAGAATTAAGTAGATGGGACTGGCAAGCTTTCTTGGGCTGGATGGCCTGTTCTCATTCTGAGTGTTTTAATGCTTTAGTGATGTGAAACAACAGCTGCTTGGAAACTACTTGTCCTCATGATGGTCATCTATATGGTACCATTGTTACATCTTACGTATTGCCACTAGGAGATATCATTTATACTGTACTTATCAATTGTTATGGCATGGACAGTCACCATTTTAGATCTACAGGCACTTTAGTAAAAGCGAGTAGCAGTCTGCTTCGTTTACATAATTTCTGCTCAAACCGTGATGACCTATAAATAAGCACACTGTGACCATCTTACACCAAGCACTGCTGTGCACCACAGTTTAATCCGATGTATTTTTCTTTTTTTTATGCACATTTTTATTCTTATCTATAATGTGAATTACACTGTATATTTAATCTTAGAATGAGCTGACAGTCAGAAACTCACATACATGTCTTTTTCAAATGGAACTGGAGTTAAATGTCCTTGACCAGATAAATGTCTGTGATCAAAACTTTTAGGTCAAGCTGTCCATCACCACAGTGGCTAGCTAATTATCTGGGTTGGGAATCTCATATGGGTCCTTTGGAATAAAAAGCAATGACCTGTCCAAGGATGGGAGAGACACAAAAGAGAGTGTGATGCTCCATTCTATCAGACAGACTTCTTCAATGGAGGACACCATCCATGCATTGACAAATCCTTTCTGGAAGGATAAAGGGGACATCTGTTTCAATGGAGTAGTCACGATTTTGGATTTTTCTGACTAACTAGGGGCCTTCACTTACCAGAAAACCGACCTTCGCTATGCGCCAACCACTTCGCGTCTCTGCCGCTCGTGTTGTAAAGAGGGGGGCTGAACGCACCCCAAGGAGACATGGTTGCTCCTCCGACTCCCCACTATTTGACATGATAAAAAAAAAACTTTCCCATTGTACCTCCTGTTTGCTCGATCAGCTGCAGCCGTACTGTGTGATCTCCCTTTCGGGTGGCGCACTTCTGTCATATCACCCATGTCCATATATTCGATCTCTTTTCACTTTTACGTCAATATCGCATTGAATTTTGATTCCAAGTTTGGAATTACATCGTGACAACCAAACATATAACTTCCCGTAAGTGAATATTTCTTTCTGTCTACAGGAAATGTGTCTGACATAACCACACAGGACTTTTCCAAATCTCATTGCATAAGCTCTGGTCTTGCAGGGCTTTCCAGCTCCGGGCTTGGTTACATCGCTTCTCGTCTCGTCTCATGAGATGTGAGAGTGTCTCTGAGACAATCACGTCTTGTCTCCTTCCAAGATTTTTTTTTTTTTATAATAAATATTTTTTGCCTGCTCCTTTTAACCTCCTTAGTCTTAGACCCTAGTGTCAGTCAGGCTGTAAAAACAGTGCTAAGAGCGGTAGTCTCACTCTGGCAATGATATAGACGCATCTTACGCAACACTAGAGGATTACTCAAGCTGTAAAAGTGGCAACAGTGTTAGTGTTGAACGTTAGTCGGGAAACGGTATAGGTGTGTCATCTCCAAGCCTCATAATGGTGTCTCATAAGAAACGCCTCTTATCAGTAGTGATAACGAAGTGAATCGGTCTTCAGACAGTGAAACCGAAAGGGATTGTGGGAATCCTAAAGTTATGCTTGTATCACTTGCACTGCTGTTCATATTGTTCATCGCAGCATTATACATTCTACACATACAGTATGCCTTTTGCACATTTTACAGTAGAAAGATGAGATTTAATAAAAATGTCATTTTTCAACCCAAAAACTGCAACACCTTTTACATGTTTTTTAAGAAAAAAAAAAAAATGTAACGCTAAGAAGGTTAAATGTTCCTGTCCCGAGGTCAGATTTATACATTTTTTTGTGCATGCCCAAGTCAGGATTCATAAAAGAAAAGTTGACGGAGTAAATATTCACGTATTGACCGATGCATAAACTGGGAAATGATATTCTTGATCACGTAGGGAGATGCAGCCTGATCAGCTAAATGTCGACTCGCATGAATTACTATGCGCATCACTGACCCGTTATTATAATGTGTGTTGACGTAATAAACATATTAAGGCTCAAAAGTGGTGAATATGATAACCATACTGTAATTTGGTTACGTTTTAAGAGAGCAACTACAGTGGGTTGTGAGAGAATAATCTGCATGTAACAGTAGTGAAGTACCATATACAGTCATATGAAAAAAAGTTTGGGAACCCCTCTCAGCCTGCATAATAATTGACTCTACTTTCAACAAAAAAAGATAACAGTGGTATGTCTTTCATTTCCTAGGAACATCTGAGTACTGGGGTGTTTACCGAACAAAGATTTGTAGTGCAGCAATATTTAGTTGTATGAAATTAAATCAAATGTGAAAAACTGGCTGTGCACAAATGTGGGTCCCCTTGTCATTGTGCTGATTTGAATGCCTGTCACTGCTCAATGCTGATTACTCGCAACACCAAATTGGTTGGAGGAGCTCGTTACACCTTGACCTTCATAGACAGGTGTGTCCAATCATGAGATATAAAGGGATTTAAGGTGGTCAATTACAAGTTGTGCTTCCCTTCTCCTCTGAAGAGGGACAGCATGGGATCCTCAAAGCAACTGTCAAAAGATCTGAAAACAAAGATTGTTCAGTCTCATGGTTTAGGGGAAGGCTACAAAAAGCCATCTCAGAAGTTTAAACTGTCAGTTTCAACTGTAAGGAATGGAATCAGGAAATGGAAGGCCACAGGCACAGTTGCTGTTAAACCCAGCAGGTCTGCCAGGCCAAGAAAAATACAGGAGCGGCATATGCGCAGGATTGTGAGAATGGTTACAGACAACCCACAGATCACCTCCAAAGACCTGCAAAAACATCTTGCTGCAGATGGTGTATCTGTACATCGTTCTACAATTCAGCGCAATTTGCACAAAGAACATCTGTATGGCAGGGTGATGAGAAAGAAGCCCTTTCTGCACTCACGCCATAAACAGAGTCGCTTGTTGTATGCCAATGCTCATTTAGACAAGCCAGATTCATTTTGGAACAAAGTGCTTTGGACTGATGAGACAAAAATTGAGTTATTTGGTCATAACAAAAAGCGCTTTGCATGGCGGAAAAAGAACACCGCATTTCAAGAAAAACACCTGCTACCTACTGTCAAATTTGGTGGAGGTTCCATCATGCTGTGGGGCTGTGTGGCTAGTTCAGGGACTGGGGCCCTTGTTAAAGTCAAGAGTCAGATGTATTCAACCCAATATCAACAAATTCTTCAGGATAATGTTCAAGCAGTACAAACAGTATAAGTACAATCATCTCACTGTAAACTTTCGATAGTTATAATATTGCACAACCTGAGCCATTTTATAAAGCTCGTATTTACATATGATGACGACTGGCTTCTAAGTCGATATAGGATTTCCAAGAGCCATCATCTAGGAGATCTTGATATCAGTTTTAAGATGAAATGCAGCAAAGTATGTTTTTTACATTAAATGATGTTAAAATTTTATCTGTATAAATAATCTATATTGTTAATAATTAAACATGTGAGGACATGGTGGACAGCACTAGCGATGAGCTGGCACCACGTTCAGGGATTGTTCCTGCCTCGCGCTGCTGTATGCTTGCTGGGGCTGGCGCAACCCCGGATGAATAGATGGATGGAATAATTGAAATATCTTCATAGTACATGTTTAATGTTCCATTAAAGTTTTGAAGAATCACCATTCTAAGCTTACAGATGGGTTGATATCTATTACAGAGCTGATCGTGTGGCAATTAGTTACTTGGAGAAAGAAAAGGAGGACAGGAATTGGGAGTTAGTTCGTTTGAAAGACAGTACCGCTGCAATAAATTATTTCATCGAAGGTCATGCACGGCGCAGCAAGCATCTTGCGGGAGGCAGGAACAATCACTGGACAGGATGCCAGCTCATTACTATCACTGCGCCCCGTGTTCCTGTGTTTAATAACATGCTTTAATTCCTATCATCATGAAAATGATATCAAATATACATCTCAATATTTAAATTATTCAGAGTGCTGTAATATTCCAAATGTAATGGATTCTGTGCCCTGTCAGAGGAAGAGAAAGCCCGTTTAAGAAGCACGTAGTGACTCACACACAGATCACACAGAAAAACACAAACAATACAAAGCATTTAACGTGCTATTTTAGTTATGATGGGATTTGAGAAACTAGCAAATTAAATGATTTTACGATGAAGTTTAAAACTTTACTTTAAAAAGACAAGAACTATGTGACTAAAGTGGAAATTTCAAGATTAAAGTTGACTTTTCGTGCTTTTTTCCCCCCTCACTGTATGCCTATTTTTTTTCTCTGTACCCAAATAAACTTTCATATGACATCCAGACGGTGGGCTATAACTTTGATATGTATGTATATGTATTTTTTATTTCGGGCACTGTGCGACTTTGTGAACTTGAGCTTTCGAGTTTCTCCGACACACTATGTTACTCTATCAACTTCCTTTTGTTGTTTATACCAGGGGTAGGCAACGTCGGTCCTGGTGAGCCGCAGTATGTGCAGGTTTTTGTTCCAACCCAGTTCCTTAACGAGAACTCAATTATTGCTGATGAAGCACATATTGCTTAAGTGACATTTTAATGCTTCATTTTAGTGGTCTCGCTTGTTAAGGTTCTCCAACCTTAATTGCTTATTTCAATCTTAAACTGCTGCATTCAGTGTTTTAATTGCTCCTTATTAGCAATAAGATGTAAAACAGGGGTAGGCAATGTCGGTCCTGGTGAGCCGCAGTGGCTACAGGTTTTCATTCCAACCCAATTGCTTAATTAGAAACCAATCATTGCCAATCTCAGACCTTATTTAATTTTATGGCTTGTTAGTCTGTGCAATGTAAGGCTTTTATATCGTAGATTTTTTTCCTTTCCAAGGATATCATCCAAATGATTTGAAGCCTAAAACAGATCATTTTCAGTCTGTCACATTTTTCTATTAAGTGTTTTATTAAATCAAACCGTGCATGATGAACACACACAGATGTAATTGGAAAAAAGCTAGCTGGAGAACTGCTGGCTGCTTTGTCTTTTACATCTTATTGCTAATAAGGAGCAATTAAAACACTGAATGCAGCAGTTTAAGATTGAAATAAGCAATTAAGGTTGGAGAACCTTAACAAGCAAGACCACTAAAATGAAGCATTAAAATGTCTCTTAAGCAATATGTGCTTCATCAGCAATAATTGAGTTCTCGTTAAGGAACTGGGTTGGAACAAAAACCTGCACATACTGCGGCACTCCAGGACCGACGTTGCCTACCCCTGGTTTATACCACGGTTTAAACCAACAAATAGTATGTTTTTCCTTGCCTCCACTTGATATTCATTGAATTTCTTCTAATTTCCCCCTGTACTTCTGCCATTGCCTTTTCACAGAACGTCGAGGTTTAGGGCTATTTATATTGATTTGCATATTCAAAGAGGTGTAATTCTGGGAAGAGTATGGGTGGGGTGGCAGGCGCATACACGTATGTTACTTTTCACGCTGATCGGGATTTATGGAGCGGAAGAACATGGAAGTCGGCATACGCACAGATTTATGCACCTGGATTTATTTGTGCGTATGCACATTTCCGCTTTAGTCCATATGCCATGTTTTAGTGTGAATTCTACTCACGGCCATGCATGAGGCCCCAGGTGTTTACTGTAGTAGATCCTACTACAGTGCATAGGCACAGCAAATTGACGCCATTTGAAAATTGCTTCATTTACATTTTAAAATATTATGCCAACATAGAACCCTTAAAAATAAGCTAAATAATAATTTGACCTTTTTTTTCGGTATTACCTATATGAATGACTCATCACTATGTCGGAGTATACGAGAAAGTTGAGGGGCGGTCACTCACAATTTTTTTTTTTTTTTTGGCTACACAACCATTTGGTTTTCCTAACATATTTCAGGTCACTGACTTAGTATGACAGAAAGATAATATGATGGTCAGTCTCCAAAAAAAAGTTGACATAAAATGCACTAATTGGGAAGACCTTACTGAAAACTGAATCGCACAGAGGAATCATTTACGTGAAGGCGCTACACTCCATGAAGAGGACCTCTGGACAGGCAACCAGAGTCAAGCAGCAGCAAAGAAAGGAAAAAGCGCCCACCAAAAAGGTCCTCCTACAACCGTACCCGTGCCCTTGCTGAGAGATAGTATGTGGTTCCGGAATTGGCCTCTTTAGCCATTTGAAGATTCACAATAAAGGACTGAAGTGGGCTGTCATTCTTTCAAGTGATCGCCAGTGATTCAGGTAAGAAAGACCACCGTTACGAGATAAGACTTTTATATTCACTAATTATGGCACGAAAAAATGACAACACTTTGCATATTGCGTAGGACATGCAAGTAAAAGCTTTTAACGGCAATGATTGTATAAGCCAATATAAATAAGGGATTTATCCAAGTTAGAAAAGAAGTATCTTTATTTAGATAAATATCCTAATATGTTAAAAAATGTGGGGGGGGGGGAGAAGAGTTATCAGTGCTTTTTAACATCGAAAATTATTTAAATTTTCCTCAAGTCGTGGTCAGGTCAGTAAATTCAAACTGAAACCCATGACATGTGCATCGTGGGTGCTGTCGCAGTGCATCTCCCGGTCGTTACTCCTCCAGACTGCCTTACGCTCCGTCGTTTTCCATCTCACTTTTAACTTTCTTTTGAAGGCTAGAAGGAAGAAGAGTAGTGAGACAGTCATTCCAGGTCACGCCAACCACTGAAATTACTTCAAGATGGTCAACCATCTGACTTGTGACTCTTTAATAATATTTCATTCTTTCCATTTATATACCGCTTTACTCACCACTCAAAGTGTTTTTCACAGCGAGTGGGGAGCCACTTCAACCACCACTAATGTGTAGTACCCACCTGGATGATGTGACAGCAGCCATTTTGTGCCAGTCTGCTCACCATTCATTAGCTGTTAGGTGTTGAAGTGGCGAGACAGTGAGAGACAGCCAATCAGAGACTGGGGATGATTAGAGGGCCAGAATGATTAGGCCGTGGTGAGTAATTTAGCCAGGACATCGGGATACACCCTATTCTTTACAAAGGATACCCAGGAAATTTTATTACCATAGAGAGTCAGGATCTCGGTTTTATGTCTCATCCGAAGGGCAGTGCCATTTTTTTACAGCATAGCGTCCCTGTCACTGCACTGGGGCATTGGGTTCCACATTCAGACCACAGGGTAAGTGCCCCATGATGGCCCCATCAACACCTCTTCCAGCACCAACCCAAGCTGTCCCTAAATGGTCTCCAACCCAAGTACTGGCTGGGCCTGAACATGCATAGCTTCAGGTGGATGGCCTGTTCTTAAGTGCACTTGGCATGGCTGCTGGATACAACAAGCCGTCCAAGAACCCCCACAATTTGGAAAGTAAAAAACACAACACCAACCTTTTCAAATATGAGTGCACATCCTTAAAGCCATGATACCGTGCCAAAGGATACAAGATGCCAGTGGGACAGCGCCCGTTCCGCTGCCGGCAGAAGCTGCAGTTGCAAATCCCTCGGCACGGTGGGCAGTACCACTCCTGCAAGATAAGATGTCCGTTTCAGTCCCTCACCCAAGGGTCTACATTTGGCTGGTTCATCGTAGCAGTTCACCCCACCCCTACTCACTGGGTCGAGTAAAGCGTCCTTCACCTCCTCCCCATACCGGTTACGCAGACAAGGCCCACAGAACTGACCCTGTACCCCACGGCAGTCAGGATTCCGGCAGTTGGTTTTTGTGTCAGTAGTCTTCTGTCGGCACTGATGACATGTGGATCCCTTGGAAAGGAAAAATGGAGTGGTTTAGTGATATAGTCATTTCCTAGTAAGCCATAGCTAACTGAGATGTTGACCTAATCATTCCAAAAGGAGCCATTGCACACTCACACTAACGCTGTTGTAGACCTTATCGGCCACCGAGGACGCCACATGATCCAATTCCAGCTCTGTGATTTCTTCAACCGGCCGTACCACATGGGGGCTTGCCATGCTGGGACGCGGTTGATGGCGACGTTTTGGAGCTTCTCTGACCTGTGTCAGTGGTTTTGGAACAAAAACAAAAAAATAATTACTTCTTATTTGGTTGAGATCTTTATCCAAGGTGATTTACAGCTTAGACAGACGGAATTAAGGATTAGTTTCTGCTGGAATGGAGAATACAAACATCACGACAGTATGTATAAGAACCGAGAAATGTAGTATTGAACTAAAGTTTAAACCAGGGGTTCTCAATCATGGTCCTGGAGGGACGCAGTGGCTGCAGGTTTTTATTCCAGCTAGTTTCCCAATTAGAAGACCGTCCACGCTGATAAGGAAACTTGGTATTGAACTATTTAGCTTGTTAATGCTTGCATTCATCCAAGAGCAATTTAAAATTGCACGGTAGAGTTTCCTTCTGTGAGAACATTATCCAAGTGTTTTGTGGACCAGAGCAGATTTAAAACTTAATGGTCCTTCCAAATCCCCTCTCATTCATTTCTAAACATTTATCATCACAGATACTTCACGGTAAGCACGTTACCTGGAGAGCTGCTGGTTTATTGGTTATCTGCATCTCACTATTAACTAAATGTCTGATTAGGGAAACAGGCAACAATTCAAACTTAAATGCAGCTGTTAAAATCTAAAATAGGCTATTAAGGGTTCTGAATGGTAACAGGCAAGAGAACTAAAATAAGTCCAAAAAATGTAGGTAGGTAGTTAGGTAGATAGATAGATAAATACTATATTAATCCCAAAGGGAAATTCACATACTCCAGCAGTCTCAGTGTGGGGGAGGAACGATCTCCTCAATCTGTCAGTGGAGCAGGACAGTGACAGCAGTCTGTCGCTGAAGCTGCTCTTCTGTCTGGAGATGATTCTGTTTAGTGGATGCAGTGGATTCTCCATAATTGATAGGAGTCTGCTGAGTGCCCGTCGCTCTGCCACAGATGTCAAACTGTCTAGCTCCATGCCAACAATAGAGGCTGCCTTCCTCACCAGTTTGTCCAGGCGTGAGGCGTCTTACTTCTTAATGCTGCCTCCCCAGCACACCACCGCATAGAAGAGGGCGCTCGCCACAACAGTCTGATAGAACATCTGCAGCATCTTATTGCAGATGTTGAAGGACGCCAGCCTTCTAAGGAAGTATAGTCGGCTCTGTCCTCTCTTGCACAGAGCATCAGTATTGGCAGTCCAGTCTAATTTATCATCCAGCTGCACTCCCAGGTATTTATAGGTCTGCACCATCTGCACACAGTCACCTCTGATGATCACGGGGTCCATGAGGGGTCTGGGCCTCCTAAAATCCACCACCAGCTCCTTGGTTTTGCTGGTGTTTAGGTGTAGGTAGTTTGAGTCGCACCATTTAACAAAGTCCTTGATGAGGTCCCTATACTCCTCCTCCTGCCCAGTCCTGATGCAGCCCATGATAGCAGTGTCATCAGCGAACTTTTGCACGTGGCAGGACTCCGAGTTGTATTGGAAGTCCGATGTATATAGGCTGAACAGGACCGGAAAAAGTACAGTCCCCTGTGGCGCTCATGTGTTGCTGACCACAATGTCAGACGTGCAGTTCCCAAGACACACATACTGAGGTCTGTCTTTAAGATAGTCCACGATCCATGCCACCAGGTATGAATCTACTCCCCTCTCTGTCAGCTTGTCCCTGAGGAGCAGAGGTTGGATTGTGTTGAAGGCGCTAGAGAAGTCTAGAAACGTAATTCTTACAGCACCACTGCCTCTGTCCAAGTGGGAGAGGGATCGATGTAGCATATAGATGATGGCATCCTCCGCTCCCACCTTCTCCTGATATGCAAACTGCAGAGGGTCGAGGGCGTGTTGAACCTGTGGCCTTTACTGCTTTAGTAGTAAAGAAAAGGGTTCTAATTAAGAAATTGGTTAAAGTGAAAACCTGCAGCCATAGCAGACCTCCAGGACTGTAATTGAGGACTTCTGATCTGCAAAGGAACTAAAACTTGTATTTTAAGCACTAAAAAGGCATAGAGTTAAAAACCAACTATAATTATCAGCAAGGACTGAGTTCTAATTAGCACACTGGCTGGAATGAAAACCTGTAGCTACTGCGGTCCTCCAGGACCGTGATTGAGGACCCCTGGTTTAAACTTCCAGGAGCAACTTGGATAGGTCAGCTAATAAAGAACAATACGGGATAGACAGACAGTTATGAATTCTTAAGTGACAACACAAACATAATCAGTGTACAATTACAGAAGATGGCAGCAGAAAATATAAAATAAAATTGAAACATGTGAATAAGATTAGGCTTTCAGACTGTAAAAGAAAGGCAAATCTACAGGGTGGCGCATGAAAAACTGAACCATCTCTGACTCCAATGGCGACGTACATTTTTTGGCCCGTAGACGAAACGAAAGATATGCAATACAAAAATCTGCACTAACTGGTTAGAGGGGGTACTGGAAATGATTTCCTTGTGTGTCAATACACTTTCTGCATGCTGCGCCATATTGTCATAGACGTGACGCAGCTCAGTCGCTTCGATTTTTCCAATTTCACTCTGAATATTGTCCTTCAGTTCCTCTAATGTCTTTGAAGGGAAAAGTGTATGTTAATAATCCAGATTGCCCCACAGGTAAAAGTCGCAAGGTCATAAGTCCGGTGATCTTGGTGGCCCCAAACCTTTGCTGACAGTTTGTTCCTCTGTGAAGACGTTGTGAATTTGAGAAACTGACTCGTGACAAGTGTGACATGTCACGACGGCACCCGCCTGTATAATAGCTCGAGCCAGCTGGTCGGAGATGGTTTGGTTTTTCATGCGCCACCCTTTACAAGGAATGCTCTATGCAAATATTTATAAATACAATGTTTCTTAACCCATGTCATTCGTAGCGATGGCAGAGTAAAATTTTTTGTCTCACATTTTCGTGGAGAAATCACAATAACGTTTCTGATAGAAGAGAAGCCTATGGTGACCAAGGCTGAACAACCACTAACAATCTCAAAAACGTCCATAAAGTCACTTGAGTCACCCGAGATAGTACAATACTAAGAGGAGATGACCCTCGGGTCCATGTGGTCTGATCTTGATCCACCGCTAGTACCATACTAAGTGCTATCCCAGCAAACAGCAGAACAAGATCAACCCCAAGTTTAAAGTTGGAAGGGGGTCTCTCTTTCTCTGAATTGTCCTTCCCAAGATTTCTTCCATTTCTTTTTAATTTTTTTTTCCTTGTCTTCTTAGGGACTTGAGGCTGGGGAGCTGTCATAAAGTTTTGCCTATTAAAGCCCATTGAGGCATTCCTTGTGTGATTATGGGCTGTTCAAGAAATAAATTGTTGATGATGATGATGTTGATGAAACACAACTAGTCTTGTTTCAGCCTCATATATCTTCTTGATTTGCTCAGCTGGCCATCTCAATGCCAGTTAAACAGTGGCCCACCAGAAATTAACATTTCGCCATCTGTCAATTATTTCACATTCTTCTCACTTTAAAAAGGGAAGGAATACGGGCATCCTTGTATAAACTTTTTTTTTTTTTTTTTAAATCAAAACTGCAATCGTTGAGCTACATTATATCGAAATGAGTGTCACCACCGTCATAAACCTTGTAAAAGGCCTGTAAATCCCCATTTGGAAAGTGACGACGACAAGAGCTACACATTAGTAGAATTGTACCTGAAGCATAATGGTCCCTCTATAACTCATTTCCCATTTGTATAGATAATACGAAAGAGTTGATACTTGTCATTAATTATACATCCAGCTGTTCCCAATAACCAAATGAATCCAACAGTCACAAGAACATATAAAAAGCCTAGTCAGAGGCTCGATGGTATTCATAACAAATGTCTCATTGCAGCAGGAACTTCACAGCAGAGCACAAGTGCTATAGAAAAACACACAGATCTCATATCAGATCTGGAGGACATCTGCAGAGACATCTCCACAACACTCAGGAGGAATACAGCATGGAAGAAATGGCAACACCTTTCAGTACACCATTTCTGAACTGGTGGCCAAGTGATTTGTTAGTTAGGAACACAGACCGTTTAAAAAAAAAAAAAAAAAAAACGCAGGGGATTAATGAATAAATGTATGTTGATTCATATTTTTCTCTCTCTTATATTACACAATATAAATATTTTCATGAATCGCTTGCCACCAGAAACCAATAACTCAAGTGAGATCCAAATGACAGGCAGATGTGTCATTTAGGACGGCTAAGCTTTGGTACATAAAGGAGTTCAATACCAACGCAAGCAGCAGTCTTAGAAATACACTTTTGACAAATTAAAGGAAATGTATGTTTGAGTTAAAATTCAGAGAATGGGGAGGACTAAATATTTTTGCAAGGCACTGTATCTAGCATGTATATAGTGCCTTTCATATCCATTTTGTACTGTGTTAAAGGAGAGAGAACCTATGGGGGATACATTTTTTCTAACAAGCAGCGTAAAGCATAACCAAAAAAAGTCTAATCTCGCTGTCAAAGAAGCCTGAACGCTAACCAAAAATCTTTATGTCTTTAAGCCAGAAATAAAAATGGAGAAATATTTTAAATCTAGATTTGCAACCAAAGTATGCACAAAACGTTTATCCAGTCTCAGAAAATTATGTGATCACTGGATTGTTCGGGAAAGCCTTCCTATGGCAACCACCACCAATGTGGAAGTGAATAAAATGGCATTCATGACCAAACAAAATGGTGAGATAAAATGATACCAAATAAAATTTCAGGGCTTTACAGGGACCTTCTGCAACAACATAAAAATGTTCCCATTGAACTCCTTGAAGAAATATACCTGGAATTGAGTGTATACCTTTAATAAAACCATTTCAGAATAATTGTTAAAAATAAAATAAAATTCGGGATATTTGTTATACTGACTTGTTAGATACAGTACTGTGCAAAAGTTTTAGGCAGGTGTGAAAAAATGCTGTAAACAAAGAATGCTTTCAGAAATGGAAGTGTTAATCGTTTATTTTCATCAATCAACAAAATGCAGTGAATGAACAAAAGAGAAATCTAAATCAAATCAATATTTGGTGTGACCACCCTTTGCCTTCAAAACAGCATCAATTCTTCTAGGTACACTTGCACACAGTTTTTGAAGGAACTCGGCTGGTAGGTTGTTCCAAACATCTTGGAGAACTAACCACAGATCTTCTGTGGATGTAGGCTTCCTCACATCCTTCTGTCTCTTCATGTAATCCCAGATACACTTGATGATGTTGAGATCAGGGCTCTGTGGGGGCCATACCATCACTTCCAGGACTTCTTGTTCTTCTTTACGCTTAAGATAGTTCTTAATGACTTTGGCTGTATGTTTGGGGTTGTTGTCCTGCTGCAGAATAAATTTGGGGCCAATCATACGCCTCCCTGAAGGTATTGCATGATAGATAAGTATCTGCCTGTATTTCTCAGCATTGAGAACACCATTAATCCTGACCAAATCTCCAACTCCATTTGCAGAAATGCAGCCCCAAATGTTCAAGGAACCTCCACCATGCTTCACTGTTGCCTGCAGACACTCATTATTGTACCGCTTTCCAGCCCTTCGACAAACAAACTGCCTTCTGCTACTGCCAAATATTTCAAATTTTGACTCATCAGTCCAGAGCACCTGCTGCCATTTTTCTGCACCCCAGTTCCTATGTTTTCGTGCATACTTGAGTCGCTTGGCCTTGTTTCCACATCGGAGGTATGGCTTTTTGGCTACAACTCTTCCATGAAGACCACTTCTGGCCAGACTTCTCCGGACAGTAGATGGGTGTACCTGGGTCCCACTGGTTTCTGCCAGTTCTGAGCTGATGGCACTGCTGGACATCTTCCAATTTCGAAGGGTAATAAGCTTGATGTGTCTTTCATCTGCTGCACTAAGTTTCCTTGGCCGACCACTGCGTCTACGATCCTCAACGTTGCCCGTTTCTTTGTGCTTCTTCAAAAGAGCTTCAACAGCACATCTTGAAACCCCAGTCTGCTTTGAAATCTTTGTCTGGGAGAGACCTTGCTGATGCAGTAGAACTACCCTGTGTCTTGTTGCTGTGCTCAATTTTGCCATGACATGAAACTGTCTTCCACAACCTCACCTTGGTAGCAGAGTTTGGCTGTTCCTCACCCAGTTTGAAGCCTCCTACACAGCTGTTTCTGTTTCAGTTAATGACTGTGTTTCAACCTACGTGTGACATTGATGATCATTAGCACCTGTTTGGTAGAATTGGTTGATCAGACACCTGACTAGAATCCTACAAAATCCCTGACTTTGTGCAAGTGGACCTATAAGAATTGATGCTGGTTTGAAGGCAAAAGGTAGGAACACCACATATTGATTTGATTTAGATTTTACTTTTATTCGCTCACTTTGCATTTTGTAAATTGATAATTATTTATATTTCTGAAAGCATGCTTTGTTTACAGCATTCTTTCACACCTGCGTAAAACTTTTGCACAGTACTGTATATTAACTCTTTTAGGGCGGATCTCGACTTTTGTTACACAAAGGTTTGAGTGCAGATGTCACCAGGGGTAAAGGGTCGTAATCAGCTATAAACAGTCACAGAATTCGGCATTACATTTTAGTTTGACTCTCTTTGCTAGAAGGAAAGTTAGCTTTGTTGGTTTGACCGAGATCCCCTGTGCTCGGGTGAGAAATGACAAGAAAACGATGGCAGAAAAAGCATTGCCATCTGGCAAGAGAGTGAAGCAGATGCGCAAAGCAAAATACTCGGCGAGTGTTCCTCTGCGTGTTATTACTGATTTGGACTCTGACTTCTCAGACTCTGATTCTGCTGCAAGTGATCTGGAGATCAAGATCAAAAAAAGAAAGTGAGGTACTGGCATCAGCTGACCTCAACCCAGCTGATCGTGATGCTGAAGGCGTTCGTGTAGCGGATACACCTACAATGTCGTTATTACGTTGATTTACGTGTGAAACCATCGCTTTGTGTGCTTTTTAGTGGAGTTGTTTGGAAAAATATTCATCCTTGGGAGAAAAGGAAGAAAAAGAATCCGCCCTAAAAGAGTTAAAATGTGTTTTGAAAAAATAATGACAAGTGACCAGGAGACGTGTAGTCAAGGGACAGGCTGAAGTCAAAGCGAACTTTCTTCAATGCCAATAACACCATATAAAAAAAGGTGTATTTTCAGTCACAGTCTTCGAGGAATCCATCAAGCTCAAATACCCTGGAACTGCCAAGTGTAACCTTTAACCTATTGTCTGGATGACATCACAAATCACCACATGCCAATGATAACAATGATAACCTAAAATGGCTATGTTCATTGCGATGAAATGTAAACGGATTTGGAACATGTTAATGAAGACATACATTCAATTCAGGTTCTCCGGAAATATCAAAACCCCATATTCCATAGTTAATGAGAAATTCTTTTAGGAGCTGGATGAAAAATTATCATAGATATTGTAAGAGGCTTTTTTTATTTATTTATTGAGGTTATGTTAAATTGATAGAAGTATTTTCTTAGTTGACAGACGAGATTAGACAGGAGTCCCCGTGGACTATGATGTTTGCTGATGACATTGTGATCTGTAGAGATAGTAGGGAGGAGGTTGAGGAAACCCTGGAGAGGTGGAGATCTGCTCTAGAGAGGAGAGGAATGAAGGTCAGTAGGAATCCATATTACTAACCGAGAATGCTAAACCGGATGATGGATGCAGGGACATCCGGCCATGGGCCGTAGCTGCAAAAAGACGTACTGCGCAGGCGCAAAAAGAGTCCGCGAGAGTCGGCTGAGGAGCCGAGAAAGGCGGACAAAAGAGGGCGAGAGAGGCGGATGAGGGTCCGCGAGAGGCGCAGGCGCAAAAAGAGTCCACGAGAGTCAGAGAAAGGCGGACAAAAGAGGGCGACAAAGGCGGATGAGGGGCCGCGAGAGGCGGACAAGACCACAGAAAAAAGGAGTGAGCACATACAAAAAGGAGTAACAAAAATGAGGCGCAACAAGCACCGAAAAAAGGAAAAGGCACATAAAAAAGTAGTCAAACGCGGGCAAAGCACGAAACGCATTGCACACGAAACTAAACACCCCCAAAAAAAAAGAACAGACGAGCGCACAACAGCAAGGCACGACCACACACACACACACACACACACCCCCCCCCCCACCCACCCTACAGGCACGGGACGGGACACACACCAAGAGGGGGATTCAACAAGCCCATGGAAGACAAAAAAAAAAAAACCACAAAACCACCCCACAGACCCTACAAGCAAGGGACGGGACACACACAAAGAGGGGGATTCAAACAAGACACAGGAACACAAAAAGAAAGAAGACGCTCGCGCAACAACAATCCCCCCCACACATCCATAACAAGTGACACCCAAAGCCACATATTCTAAAGTGAACGTCGACACCTTCACACTAGGCAGCATAGGTGTCAGCATAGGTGGATCTCCTTACAATAAAGCACTATTAACCGTTCAACTGCAGAAAAGGATACATATTAACAGTGAGTGCGATCCTCCTTATTACTTATCCATATTTCGCATGCTGAGAAAGAAACAAGTCATGAATACACGGTCACGGGTACAAAACGATTCGGAAAGGATAACAGGAACAAACACACGAACACGAAAGAAACAAGAAAATAGACGGCGGAGCATAAAACGCGCTTCTGAAACACCGGGAGAAAAAATGTCTCGGATCAAAAAACGCAAAGCACAAGTGACACCGTTACAGAGACGTGCCCAAATGGACAGACACAATGAACGTAGACGCATTCAGCGCGCGTGTCAAAGTGCTGCATCGAAAGAAGCACGATTTCAAACCAAAAGAGCTCGCGTATCAGACATTCAAAAAAGGGAGCGAAGAGACAGAATAAATGAACGGAGACGTGTGCAACGCGCAAATGAACTGACAGAAAAAAAAAAAAGCAAGACGCGAAAAGCACAAAGCTCAAATGACCGACATACAAAAACGGACAAGGCTCGATACAAACAATGCACGGCGTAGACTGAAACGGACTTTGCGCAAAGCGGAGGCGAATAAAAAAAAAGAAAAAAATAGCGCATCACAAATAATGGACATGCAACAAAAAGGCAATCAAACGCAAAAAGCAAAACATGCCCGTCGCGGACATCAACGCCACACACCTGTTAAACGCTTACGCCAAATGGCTGAAAACGCCTTCAATAAGGAATCCACTATTGAGGAAAATTGATTGGGATTGATGAATGTCATTTGCAATCATTGTCATTCACTTAACTTCACAGAAGAAACAACTGGCAATACAAATAATGAATTTACACGTTGTTGTCAAAAAGGTCAGATTAGACTGCCTCCTTTACATTCATATCCTGAATATCTAAAGAAGCTTCTAACTAACGATGTGCCTGAAAGTAAAAACTTTATGAACTGCATTAGATCCTACAATAGTTCATTTGCTTTTGCATCTACCGGAGTACATATCAGGCCACCAAAAGGCAATGGCCCATACTGCTTTCGCATATGTGGACAAATATTGCATCGCATTGGAACAGTGCACCCTGAAACAAATCAACAACGCAAATATGCACAAATCTACATCCTAGATCCAGATGAGGCAATCTATCAACGCATGAACCTTCCTGAAAACAAACAATGCACAGAGCTTATAATGAGAAACGTCACTCATGTCATAAACAATCACCCGTTAGCTAAGTCTATAAAAATGCTACACGAGGTTGAAAAGGAGGCAAATACAAAAGCAAATGCAGAAGGTATAGCGGCAACTACAATTGCTTTGGTCTTGATAAAGGACAAAGAACAAGATCCGAGACGATACAATCTGCCCGTCGTTAATGAAGTGGCAATTGTCTTTCAAAGTAAAGATGGTGAGCCTCCATTTCACAGAGATATTGTTCTACATTTACGTCCTGATAAAAACAACACACCTACATTCTCCACCTTAAAATACGCAGACAATTGGCATTGCTTTAAAACAATACAGTTGGTACAAAACATGCGATGTCCAGATCCAGAATATAACAGTTGGCTAATACAACTGGGAAATGGTACACTCACAAATACAGATGGACTTCACCCAGATATTATTTCAATTCCACAATCCTTTATCTCAGACGACTTAGTAAAAGAGATATTTGGAACAGCAATCACATTAGACCAAATACCCCTTTTAACACAACGCACTATATTATGTCCAAAAAATATTAATGTTAATCACATTAATAACCAAGTCATTTCATTACTTCCTGGAGAGACACAGATCTTTCTAAGCTCAGACAAAGTTGACTCTGATGACGACATTGAACATATAAATTTCCCCTTAGAATATTTGAACACTATTAACCCAGCCGGATTACCACAACACAACCTTGCCCTTAAAAACGGAACAATAATCATGCTATTAAGAAACCTTAACACAAAACACGGTTTATGCAATGGCACACGGTTAGTCGTCAACACCATGACACGCAATGTTATTCAAGCAACAGTTCTTACAGGATCACATGCTAACAATACTGTTCTCATTCCTAGAATTGACCTTACGAGTTCTGACCTGGATTTACCTTTTACATTGAAACGGCGACACTTCCCCATTAAACCTGCATTTGCCATGACCATCAACAAATCACAAGGACAAACCATGGACAAGGTTGGCATCTACCTCTCTGAACCCGTTTTTGGACATGGACAACTTTATGTTGCCTTCTCACGTGTTCGACGTTCATCTGACGTTAGAGTTAAAATTATAAATGATCCATGCCAAGGAAGACTCATTCAAGGACGACACCATCTTTACTACTAATGTTGTATACAAAGAAATATTCCAATAAAACATTACTCTATGCCAAACACTCTATTTGTTATTTCTATGCGCATCATCCAAAGCTGCACACTATTCTATATCTAATTCATACATCTCACTCTTTGTCATGTCCCAACGCCAGGGGTTAGCGAGCGAAGCGACTCTGTCCACAACGAAGCGATTCTGTCTAGTAAGACAGAATACATGCGTGTGAATGAGAGGGAGGTCAGTGGAATGGTAAGGAAGAGGGGAGTAGAGCTGGCGAAGGTGGAGGAGTTTAAATACTTGGGATTAACAGTACAGAGTAATAGGGATTGTGTAAGAGAGGTGAAGAAGAGGGTGCAGGCAGGGTGGAATGGGTGGAGAAGAGTGTCAGGAGTAATTTGTGACAGACGGATATCAGCAAGAGTGAAAGGGAAGGTCTACAGGACGGTAGTGAGACCAGCTATGTTATATGGGTTGGAGACGGTGGCACTGACCAGAAAGCAAGAGACAGAGCTGGAGGTGGCAGAGTTAAAGATGCTAAGATTTGCACTGGGTGTGATGAGGATGGACAGGATTAGAAATGAGGACATTAGGAGGGTCGGCTCAAGTTGGATGGTTGGGAGACAAAGTCAGAGAGGCGAGATTGCGTTGGTTTGGACATGTGCAGAGGAGAGATGCTGAGTATAATGAGAGAAGGGTGCCAAGGATAGAGCTGCCAGATAGGGGGAACAGATGAAGAGCTAAGAGAAGGTGTATGGATGTGGTGAGAGAGGACATGCAGGTGATGGGTGTGACAGAACAAGATGGAGAGGACAGGAAGATATGGAAGAAGATGATCCACTGTGGCAGCCGAAAGAAGAAGTTAAAATGTTTGCCTATATATTAGTGCATATTCTATGGAAGATTCTATTATATCCCACACTATCCATCCATCCATTTTCCAACCCGCTGAATCCGAACACAGGGTCACGGGGGTCTGCTGGAGCCAATCCCAGCCAACACAGGGCACAAGGCAGGAACCAATCCTGGGCAGGGTGCCAACCCACCGCAGGACACACCCACAAACACACCCACACACCAAGCACACACTAGGGCCAATTTAGAATCGCCAATCCACCTAACCTGCATGTCTTTGGACTGTGGGAGGAAACCGGAGCGCCCGGAGGAAACCCACGCAGACACGGGGAGAACATGCAAACTCCACGCAGGGCGGACCCGGGAAGCGAACCCAGGTCCCCAGATCTCCCAACTGCGAGGCAGCAGCGCTACCCACTGCGCCACCGTGCCGCCCTATCCCACACTAGCGAAATTGAAATGAATTACTCTAATTATTTCTTGTCCCTCAGACTACAGATTTGTCTCAGTTATCTGCCTTGCAGTTGGGAAGGCATGGAGGGCACACAGTTTTCAAACCGTATCCCATAATGTGTTGTACTGACCATATTGAATGTGCCGCGCTGTACATATAGAATGTACTGAATGTATTAAGGGCAGCGCAATGGGTAGCGCTGCTGTCGCACAATTCGGGGACCCGGGTTCGCCTCCCAGGTCCTTCCTGTGTGGAGTTTGCATGTTCTCTCCGTGTCCGCGTGGGTTTCCTCCGGGTGCTCCGGTTTACTCCCATTGTAAAAGACATGCAGGTTAGGTGCAATGGCGATTCTAAATTGTCCCTAGTGTGTGCTTAGTGTGTGGGTGTGAGTGCGTGCATGCGTGTGTTTCCTGCCTTGCGCCTTGTGTTGGCTGGGATTGGCTCCAGTAGACACACACCCCCCCCCCCCCCCCCCCCCCCCCGTGACCCTGTAGTTAGGATATAGTGGGTTGGATAATGGATGGATGGATGAATGAATGTATGTATTAAGTGAAGCCTATGGAAGTCTGCCAGAGAGAAATAGCACAACCTTTAAGTATAGAAGGTAACTGAAGTTTGTTCTTGTTAAACAAAGTTTGTAGAAGAAACCTATTTTCCTTTTTGTGTAATAATTTCTCTGTTTTTGTATGAACTGTTTTGCTTTGAGTCTTCACTAAAACGTTTTTAAAAAACAAACCTTATTGAACCGAGAAATTTCTTTTGTTACACATTGGACTCCTGCTGGATCCTGCCTTGCCAACGGAGTAGCTGCTCATTTTTGAGAGCCTTGGAGAAGACGCAGTTATGGATATTATGATCTTTGGAAATTTAACAGATTGATAGATGGGGGTGTGGAGGCTGAAATTTCAAGCGGCTCACATCTTCCTTCTTTTATTCCTGCCCAATGTGAGAAGAATGTGACCAGGGTGACAGAACAAAGGCATGAACAAGCTAGTCCATAGTCGGGTATAGGCATGGATTCAAAAACCAGAAATTGTGGACAAATCTGCCATCAAAATCCAAAACAGAAACACAATGAGGAAACACACCGAAAGGTCCAAGCTCAAAGACCTTCTTGAAAATGCCTCTCTTTGATACGTGTGCAATAAATGGGAAGGGATCTAATACTTGGATAATTATGCCATTCTGTGTATTCATTACACAAAGTCACACACACACACATCAGTGATTAAGTGGCCAGTAAAATGGTGTCGTGCACACCAGCAAGGACACAGCCATGCTAATGATTCAAAAAAGGCGTCATCGTAACGTCACCATCATAATGATAGCAATGTTTCAAGACTCCTCACACTCACCTCGAGAAGCTCATCCTCCAGGCTCTGCTGCAGATCTCGCGTCTCCTCCATAAGGTCACATTCTACACTTCCCATGGAGCGGGTGTGTAGGCGGGACGAGCGCTCTGGATTTCGCCGCGGGCCTTCATGCTCTATGAAAGATGCTTGTGGCTTACCTCTCACCTTCTGTGGAAGGAATGAGATGCGGCTTAAACAGAATCTAATCATTACGGAGAACAGCCTGTCCATTTGTCCCACAAATAATTTGATAATGTTTAACCCCACAGAGCTCCTCCACATCATATGTAGGACAAATTCGTCTAGCATTTGCCGGGGTCCCATTTCAGAATCAGAGCCATTTCTTATTCGCCAGTACTTCATGTACAATAATTTGATTTATTTCCCTTTATTAACAGTGTGGATAGTGAAAGGACAAAAAGGTGGTCTCTGTCTTCTGGCATCGGCTCTAATCTTTCAGCCTTTCCACTATAAAACCTTTTAAACTGCAGGTTTGACGTCTTGCTATTATAACTTTGTTGTGATCCCACATAATGGCAAAAGTGGGGTGAACAGGCCTCAAAATAAGTAAAAACCAAGACTAGGATGTCATCTTCCTCAGAAACAGGCCTCACCCCAGGCAGCCAGACTCCATACTTAAATGGCATACTTCAAAGTCCGTACAGGCTTGAAAACAGACTCAGGTTTTTAACATTTTAAAGACACTCAAAATACAGGGTGAGCCAAAAAAAAAAAAAAACTTTTATTCTACAAAAACGCTACAAGATAATGGAATTTATTTTATGACACAAGAAAGGGTATACAAGATACTGTTTTCACTGGGTTTTAAAAATGATGTCTTCGAGGTGGTGGCTATCATTAGCGATACACTCTTCGAGACGATTTCTGAACGCTCACATGACTTGATCTGCCATTTCAAGGGGAAAAGTGGCGATTTCGTGGCGAATAGCATCCTTGAGGGCTTCAAGGTATTGAGGTCAGTGTGTGTATGCCTTCAACTTGAGATAAGCCCCACATGAAGATATCACGCAGAGCGAGATGAGGCGAACATGAAGGCCACCCGACATCACCGCTCAGGGAGATCAGCTTCCCCACAAAACTTGCGTGGATCTCTGTGCCGTATGAGCTGTTGCTCCATCCTGTTGAAACCAGGTCTCCACCACATCCATTTCTTGCAGTTCTCTAGCATTTCAATGTAACGTTCTGAAGTGATGGTGACCGTTGCTCTCCCCTCCTCAAAAAAGTAAGGGCCTACAGTGCCAAATTCTGCAGCGGTGCACCAAACTAACACGTTCACTGTGCAGGGAGTCTCTGATGAAGTTCACGAGGGTTGGTTTCAGCCCAGTAGAGAAAGTTCTGCTTATTAACACAACCATTCAAATGGAAATGGGTCTCGTCGCTGATGTCACATGACGATGGCATCTCGATGAATGGTTTGCAGAATGTTGGTGCGCACAACTCTCTACGGCCCTTCCAGTCTCTCTCAGCGACTTCCTGCACTGCCATTATTTTGTATCAATGGAAATTAAAAGGTCCTCATGCAAAATCCTCCTCAAAGTCTTGTTAGAAATGCCTAAGGCAGAAGCAGGTCTGCGCGCTGAACGTCTAGGAGACTGCAAAATTGATGCCCTTACAGCTTGGAGGTTTTCAGGTGTTCGTACACTCCGAGGACGGCCTGGAGATTTTCTGTTCAATGTTGCACCCGTCTGTCTAAATTTAGACACTTACTGAAGAACTGTTTTCTAATTTGGGACGTCACCGTTCGGAGGAATGCTGAAGTGCGTTCGGAAGGCCTGTTGCGTAGTGACGATGGATTTGCTGTTTTTGAAGAACGCTTCGACAGCTAAAGCGAAGTGCGCACCGGACCAAGGCATGTTGCAGACTGAAACCTACAAGGGATCGCTTATCAAAGGACCCCCACCCCCCCACCCCAACCCACTCAGCTGCCTCTACCTGGCACAATGACCTTGAGAAATGTGATACTTCATTTTGGCTCACCCTGTATATTTCAAGGAAGAGAAGCATCAACTCCCTGCTAAAAGACAAAAACAAGGTTCTTAAAAATGAACTTAATAAATCGAAACACACACAAAAAAGGCAAAAGGGGAGGATGTTAGACAAAATGAATATACCTAAAATGGCAACCCAAAGCAAAACAGAGACAAGAATATCTCAAAAACAGAAAATCTGAACAGCACTTACAAAATAAAAATATATATATATATATCTTGAGTGCACAAACACTACAATGACATTCTGAGGGGCCGGACTCCTCCGCCTGAACATAAAGGGTGAGGGCGGTGCCTCAGTAGTGATGTCATAGTGGCCCTGCCTCCTAGCGCTCCACCCATAAAACACAATTAATATTAACTATTAATGAAATTGGCATTTACAGTCAAAAGTAAAAAGTATGTGAACCCCTTGGAATGATCTTGGTTTACTGTATGAATTGGTCATAAAAAGGAATCTGATCTTCATCCAAGTCACAGGTACTGATACACACAATGAGCTTAAGCCAATGGCACACAAAAAAATTCTACTCTTTCATGTCTTTATTTGACAAACGCATTCAACGTTCACAGTGGTAGTGGAAAAAGTAAGTGAACCTTGGGATTTAATAACTGGTTGACCCTCCTTTGGCAGCAATGACCTCAACCAGGCGCTTCCTGTAACTGCAGATCAGACCTGCACATCATCTGGGGGGGAAATTGGAGCCCATTCTTCCCTGCAGAACTGCCTTAACTCTTCCATATTCTTTGGTTGTCTTCTGTGTATGGCTCTCTTCAAGTCATTCCACAGCATCAAAATAGGATTCAGATCTGGGCTCTGACTGGGCCACTCCAAAAGGCGCAGCTTGTTCTTCTGAAGCCATTGTACTGTGGATTTGCTGAGATGTTTGGGGTCATGGTCCTGTTGCATCACCCAGCCTCTTCTGAACTTAAATTGATGGACAGACACCCTCACATTATCCTGGAGAATTTGTTGATAAACTTGTGAATTCATTTTCCCCTTCAATGATGGCAAGCTGTCCAGGCCCTGATGCAGCAAAGCAGGCCCAAATCATGACGTTCCCTCCACCATACTTTACTGTAGGGATGATGTTTTGATGTTGATATGCAGTGCCCTTTTCACACCAAATGAAATTCTGCTTGTTCCTCCCACATAGTTCAATTTTGGTTTCATCATTCCACAAAATATTTTCCCCAGTACCGTTGTGGAGTGTCCAAGTGCTCTTTCACAAACATCAGGCATTCAGCAGTGTTCTTTCTTGATAGCAGTGGCTTCCTTCTTGGTATCCTGCCATGGTCTCCTTTCTTGTTCAATGTTTTGCGTATACTTGACTCATGAACAGAGATGTTAGCCAGTTCTAATGACTTTTTCCAAGTCCTTTGCTGTCACTCTAGGGTTCTTCTTTACCTCATTGCTGACTTTGTGTTGTGCTCTTGGGGTCATCTTGGAAGGGCGCCCACTTCTAGGCAGCGTAGCCACAATACCAAATTGTCTCCATTTATAGACAACTTGCCTAACTAGACTGATGCATATCAAAAAATCTTTGCGATGACTTTGTAACCCTTTCCAGCCTTATGTAGATTAACAATTCTCGATCGTAGCTCTTCAGACAGCTCTTTTGTGCGAGGCATGATTCCCATCTGGATATGCTTCTTGTCAAAAGCTCAAACTCAAACTTTATAGTGTTTTGTTATCAATCAAAGTCATTCTATGGCACACCTCTGAACTCGTTTCATTATAAGGACTCCAGGTCTGCTAAATTCAGACTACAATGAGCTTTTTAAAAAGTCCTTAGCTTAGGGTTCACTTACTTTTTCCAACCTTCAGTTTCACAGTTTGAATGATTTATTCAATATGGTCAAAAATTCTCTGAAAATCTGTATCTTTAGTTATAGGAGACTGTGTTTGTTCATTACTGTGACTGACATGAAGATGCCATGTTTTATATGGGAATTAGACATAAATATAAATAATTCCTAGGGGTTCACATACAGTCAAAGTAAAAAGTATGTATATAAAACATTTGAACAAAAAACAGTACAAATTACAAAATGAAAAATGCAATATTCAGTGGACTGAGAAATAGTACTCACTTTTTGCACACTGTTTTTGAACATTTAATTTTAAATGGCTAAATTTGCCATTTTATGCAAATCATTCTAAACTCAATGACCCATAATGACAAAGTGAAAAAGTTTGCATCTACAGTATATATATAAAATTCTTTTCGCATTTGAAACGGAAATTACGTATGACCACGCGATATTTAAATTACGTATGACCACGCGATATGGAAATTACGTATGAAACAGAAATTACGTATGACCACGCGATATGGAAATTACGTATGAAATGGAAATTACGTATGACCACGCGATATGGAAATTACGTATGACCACGCGATATGGAAATTACGTATGAAACAGAAATTACGTATGACCACGCGATATGGAAATTACGTATGAAATGGAAATTACGTATGACCACGCGATATGGAAATTACGTATGACCACGCAATATGGAAATTACGTATGAAACAGAAATTACGTATGACCACGCGATATGGAAATTACGTATGAAATGGAAATTGCGTATGACCACGAGATATGGAAATTACGTATGAAATGGAAATTACGTATGACCACGCGATATGGAAATTACGTATGACCACGCAATACGGAAATTACGTATGAAATGGAAATTCCGTATGACCACGCGATATGGAAATTACGTATGAAATGGAAATTCCGTATGACCACGCGATATGGAAATTACATATGAAACAGAAATTACGTATGACCACGCAATATGGAAATTACGTATGAAACGGAAATTACGTATGACCACGCGATATGGAAATTACGTATGACCACACAACATATTATCATACAGGAACTAATCTCTTCATTTGTGGACGCCATTTTTATATCGTCTTTACGAATTGTTATTATATGTGCGAGTTATTTTAAGTAAAACACAAACACGCCGATCTATCCTATAGAAGTGCGTCCCGCGTCGCCCTCTCCCTCCTCTCTGGACTACAGCGCCGAGCCGTCTGCCGCCAGGCACGTTCTGACAGACAAGTTTTATTTATTCGTCCACGTGACTGTCGCGGAAACTACCACATTGCAACTTTTTTTTTTTTAGTTGGTAGTACTTGATAGAAGAGATAAGGAAAACAGTTTTGTGTCTTTCTACTTTTTAAATCCGCCAAGCTGTAAACAATGTGAAGATGAGACCGCGTTCAGCGGCGAGGGGTCGTGAGAACAAAGTGGACGCTGGGAGGCACGGAATGTCGGGCTGCTCCGCCGGGTCGAGAGCTTCACAGTTTCAGGCAGCGTCCTCTCTTCTCGCACTGTTTGTGACACTTCAAGTCCCCCGTTGGATCTTGGGAGAGTGGAAATCTTTGCGAATGAGTGTAATCGGCGCCATGGAAGTAGGACTCTGTTTGTAAATTGCCCTGCACAACTACTTACTGTCCCTTAAGGTGAGTTCAGGTCACTAAAACCCCACAACATTCAAGGTTGCTTTTGTGATCAATTATTTTAACAAGTAAATCACAGGCACATAGTGCAAGGTTGTCAGGCAGAAATTTGGACGATCACATAGAAAATGTAATTTCTATACCACAGCGGTCGTGTAGCGCCTTTCAAAAGGGATCTGCTACCAAGAAATGATCCAAATACATTTTAGCTGCTGTTAGTACTACTTACCTGTTGTGTTATAGCGCCTTTAAAATGTAGTTTACCCCAAACCACTCCAGTAGTGCTCAATGTATCTTTACTTCTTAAATGTTAATGTTTTACTGTTTAATAACTTATAGACAACATTTTATTTTTTTCCCTTGCACTCAGTGAGCGAAGCCACTGGGTAATCAGCTAGTATTTAGTAAAAATCAAAAACTGAAATCTCCATTCCTAGAAGTATTCAGACCTTTTGCTGTGGCCCTCCCACTTCTGCTTGGGTGCCTCCAGTTTGCTTTAGTTCTCCTGGGGAGGTTTCTAGAACTTCATTGGAGCCCACCAATGGCAAACTGAATTAACTGGACATCATTCAGAAAGGCACAAGTGTGTAATAAAAAGGTCACAATTCACAGTACATGTCAGGACAAAAGCCAAGCCATGAAGTCCAAGGACCTGGCTGGAGACCTCCGTGATCAACTTGTGGTGAGGCGCAGATCAGGACAAAGTGGATAAAACCCATTTGTAAAGCTTTGAGTGGAGTACAGGGACCACAATAATTATGAAATGGAAGAAGTTTGGAACCAACAGGTTCAGGTCCTAGCATTGGTCATCTGGATAAACTAAGTAATGAAGCAAGAAGGGCCTTGGGTCAGGGAGGTGACCAAAAATCCAAAAGGTGACAAGAGCTTCAGAAATCCTGTGCGGAGATGGAAGAATCTGTCAGAAGGATTGACTGCCTCAGTAGCACTTCATCAATTAGGAATGTATGGTAGAGTAGCGGTGCAGCATCCGCAGTAATGCAGGCGCTGCATCGGTCTGTCGTGGTGAAAAAGGAGCTGAGCCGCAAGGCGAAGCTCTCAATTTACCAGTCGATCTATGTTCCTACCCTCACCTATGGTCATGAGCTATGGGTAGTGACCGAAAGAACGAGATCGCGAATACAAGCGGCTGAAATGAGTTTACTCCGCAGGGTGTCTGGGCTCTCCCTTAAAGATAGGGTGAGAAGCTCAGTCATCCGGGAGGGTCTCAGAGTAGAGCTGCTGCTCCTCCGCATCGAGAGGAGTCAGATGAGGTGGCTCGGGCATCTGATCAGGAAGACTCCTGGACGCCTCCCTGGTGAGGTGTTCCGGGCACGTCTAACCGGGAGGAGGCCCCGGGGAAGACCCAGGACACGTTGGAGGGACTATGTCTCTCGACTGGCCTGGGAACGCCTTGGGATTCTCCCGGAAGAGCTAGAAGAAGTGGCCGGGGAGAGGGAAGTCTGGGCATCTCTGCTCAAGCTGCTGCCCCCACGACCCGACCTCGGATAAGCGGGAGACAATGGATGGAAGGATGGATGAGTAGCTAGGTGGGAGCCAACCTTAAGTAGAAGGCATACAACAGTTTAAAGGACTCGGACAGCATGAAGAGAAAGATGAGACAAAAAGTCGAACTCGTTGCCAGACAGTACTTGGAGTTCTGCCCAAAGACCAGGCCCTGCTTATCACCTGCATAATACCATTCCTTCAGTAACGCATGGTGGTGGCAGCGTCAAGGCCATGGTGGATAAATGCAGTTTTATCCTGAAAGGTCCGGGGGTGAGGGTGTGGGCGGCACTGCTTCAGAGTGCCAACTCAGACTTGGGTCAAAAGTTCGCCTTTCAGCACAACACACACCTGACAGGAAACAGCCAAGACAACACTGGAGTGGCTTCAAGCCAAGTCTGAGTGTCCTTGAGTGGCCCAGCCACAGCCCAGACTTAAACCCCATGAAACATCTGCGATATCTGAAGATGGCAGTTACTGGCACCTTCAATCTAGTTCAAATGAGCTCAGGAGATGAGCTCAAGACAATCTCCTAGGAAGAAAGGGATAAACTGCCTAAATCCAAGTGTGCAAAGCTTGTAGAGACTTATCCAAGAAGACTTAAAAGCTGTAATTGCTGGTAAAAGGAGCTTCTACAAAGGTGTGAATACCTCTGTCGATGCGAGATTTCAGTTTTGGCTTTTATCAAACTTGCAAACCTATTTGAAAAACATGTCTTCACTTTGTCAACAGGGGTTTTTGAGTATAGACTGACGGGCAAAAAACGGCAATAAAGTGTGCAGAAGGCGATGGGGTCTGAAAACTTATTGAACCAATTGTGTTTAAGCCAGGGGAAAAACCCCAGGATTAAACGTAATGGACCTCATCTCCAACTTAACCTTTTCCGTCCTAGTTACTTGAAAGGCTCCCTTTGCTACAAGCCAGCAGGACATTTAAATCTCTGGAACGGCTGTGCTGGATGCCAGGTCAGGTCAGGTTGAGGAGCATACACTGGTACAGCGTGTTGCCACTCCCACCACAGAGCACCAGTTGGCAACCCCCCAGAGGCAGACACACAATCTATCTGCTGCAGCCAGGTGTTACGTGAGCATCCCTTTGGCCTAGTCCAGCCATTCAGGTCCTCAACAATGAGAATCCTGCTAGTCGGGTCACCCTCGGGGAATCGCGCCACATAGCCATAGTGGTGTTAAATGCAACACTCCCAAACAATGCAGGTAATGTGCCTCATTAGGGACTCCATGAGCAACACAAAGTCAAACCAGCGGGACCCAAGGATTCTCTGAAGAGACACAGCACTGAAGGAGTCCAGTCTTCATCTCAGGTCACTGGATAGCGTCCATGTCTCACAATCATAAAGCAAAACAGGAAGAACCAGGACTCTAAAGACTTGGACCTTCATCCTTTGTTAGAAGATATCAGGAGCTCCACACACCTCTTACCAATGTCCTCATGACCCCCTCCCTTCATAAGAAGTGTCACCAGAGACATGAATGTCACCGCCCCAGTAAGTAAACCTCTCGATGAGGTCAACACGCTCTCTGCAGACGGACACACTGGCCATTGCCCAAGAGGTCATTAAAGCCCAGGATGCACTTCCCCACTAAATCACAGCAGCATCTCCTCAATTGTCACATTCAAAACCCACAAACCTCTTACCAGAACTAACACCTGTAACCCACCCACCACTGCAATTTTTAGACCCAGGCTCCTCCATTCCTAAATCTACCAATTTAGAAAAGATTTCAGAAAACCCCAACCCAAACAACCCCCTGCCCACACAACCATTCAAGTTCTTACAGTGGCAGGCCGATTCATGGAAGGAGTAGCTGAACGCATGAGCTCTGGCATCATCTTCAGGTCGGCCATAAGCTGGGCCAGCTGTATTAAGAGAGAGAAATATAAAAAGATGTGAGAGACAGAGAGAGTTAGACTTTGCATGCAATTAGAGGCCATCTTGCCGTATCCCCTCATTCTCTAGGGAGGTTGCAATCTGGACTTTCAAGTTACCACAAAAGGGGGTTCTCAAAAGGAGCAACTCTGCCAGCCAGGGGGCACCAGCAGCGCCAACCTCAGTAGACTGTGCCGATCTTTCCCTTGGGTGCCGTTTCTCTTCAATGCAGTAACCACCAATGGGGTAGGAGTGCAAGTATTCCAGTGTGCTCTGTACCAGCCAGCTTTCATGGAGGTCTGTGAAAGGCACTATATAAAATGTATGCATTTGTGTACAACTGGAAAGAGTTTCACAATTGGAACGGTTTTCTTTGGTTTCATAATTACTAATTTTTAATCATCATGTTCATAATGGGGCGGCGCAGTGGTAGCGCTGATGCCTCGCAGTTAGGAGACCTGGGTTCGCTTCCCGGGTCCTCCTTGCGTGGAGTTTGCATGTTCTCCCCGTGTCTGTGTGGGTTTCCTCCGGGTACTCTGGTTTCCCCCCCACAGTCCAAAGACATGCATGTTAGGTGCATTGGCAATTCTAAATTGTCCCTAGTGTGTATTGGGTGTGTGCCCTGCGGTGGGCTGGCATCCTGCCCGGGGTTTGTTTCCTGCCTTGCGCCCGGTGTTGGCTGGGATGGACTCCAGCAGACCCCCATGACCCTGTAGTTAGGATATAGCGGGTTAGATAATAGATAGATGTTTATAATGTTATTACTATTTTACTCGATTCTCACAGGCACCATCATTTGGGCAGTTGTTGCACATCCACAGCCTAATTGTTTAATGTCACTATGCTCACTGCCAATCACATGACAAAGGGGTGGCATCATAATCACCACTCTGTTTTTGACCTTGCATTCTCTTTCATCTCTTAGACCTTAAGCTAAATATTAATTCTCTGCTTTTTCCTTCTGGGGCAGGACAGCAGGTCAGGGCAGTCTTAACACATGGGCATGCTGGGCAGTTGCCCGGGGGGGCCCCCACACTAATCTATGTATGTTGTGACTTGCTGATAGGTTGTGTAGGTAGGGACCCCAGTGCACTGCTTTGCCCGGGTGTGAGGCCTATAATGCTGTTAAGATGGCCCTGCAGCGGGTGAATGACATTTTGAATGGACTCTCCAGCAAACATTCAGCCCAACAAAACCTGCCAATATGGGTTACCTGACTACAACACACATCACGTTTTGAAGGTCTCTGAAGTCCTACTGTCTGTCACACCACTTGGTCACTTATTCCAAGTGTCTGTGGTTCTCTGTGTAAAGAAAAACCTCCTAAACTTCACTTTGTTTCCAACTATGTTTCTGTGTTCTTGATGAACTCATTTTAAAGTCACCGTCTTGATCCACTGGACTAACTCCCTTCATAATTTTAAACACTTCACTCAGGTCTCCTCTTAATCTTCTTTTGCTTAAACTGTAAAGGCTCAGCTCTTATCATCGTTCCTCATAACTCATCCCCTGTAGCCCTCAATCAGCCTAGTCGCTCTTCTCGAGAAGTCTTCGATAGATTAAATTTAATGTCAGTATATGTAAAATTCTACACAAAGGAAGTAAAAATGTGAGGTTTGAATACGCAATGGGCGGTCTGAAAATTGAAAGTCCACCTCATGAGAGAGAATTTAGGAGTCGTAGTGGACATTTACGATTTTACTTAACGCCTTTATTCAAGATGCCTTACAAAATTTATGATACAATTGGTTACTTTTGGTTTTCCAATTGGAGCACAGAAAGGTCAAGTGATTTGTTCAGGGACACACAGTGGTGTCAGTAGTGAGATTTGAACCCACAACCTCAGGGTTTGATGTCTAAAGTCTTAACCACTGCAACATACTGCCTGGACTTGACACGATCAACTACCAGACAGTGGTCAGAAGCCATGAAGAAGGCTAACAGAATGTCAGGTTATATAGCGCCTTGATGTGTGGAGTACAAGTCACAGGAGGTTCTGCTCCAGCTTTATAACACACTGGTGAGGCCTCATCTGGAGTCCTGGGTGAAGTTTTGGTCTCCAGTGCTACAAAAAGGACATAACAGCACTAGAAAAGGTCCAGAGAAGAGCAACTAGGCTGATTAAGGGCTACAGGGGATGAGTTATGAGGAAAGATTAAAAGAGCTGAGCCTTTACGGTTTAAGCAAAAGAAGATGATGAAGAGGAGATCTGACTGAAGTGTTTAAAATTATGAAGGGATTTAGTGCAGTGGATCAAGATGGTGACTTTAAATGAGTTCATCAAGAACACGGGGACACAGTTGGAAACATGTGAAGGGTAAACTTTACACAAACATTAGGACATTTGTCTTCACATAGAACATGGAATAAGTGACCAAGTAGTGTGGAAGGCAGCAGGACTTTATCTAATCTAAACTCTCATGGGGGAAATCCACATGCATACAGCAAAAGGAACATAAAAAGAAAGATAGACTCACAGGATGAAGAATAAAGCAAATCAATCATTGGATATCTAAATAAAAATAAACAAATGTATATTGTTCAGTGGGGTAGCACGGTGGCACAGTGGGTAGCGCTGCTGCCTCGCAGTTAGGAGATCCAGGTTCGCTTCCTGGGTACTCCTTGCGTGGAGTTTGCATGTTCTCCCCGTGTCTGCGTGGGTTTCCTCCCACAGTCCAAAGACATGAAGGTTAGGTGGATTGACGATTCTAACTTGGCCCTAGTGTGTGCTTGGTGTGTGGGTGTGTTTGTGTCCCCCCCTGCGGTGGGTTGGCACCCTGCCCAGGATTAGTTCCTGCCTTGTGCCCTGTGTTGGCTGGGATTGTCTCCAGCAGACCCCCGTGACCCTGTGTTCGGATTCAGCAGGTTGGAAAATGGATGGATGGATATTGTTCAGATATTTCAAAATGGTAGTGGATATGACTGGTGAGCTTTGCTGGGCTGAATGGCCAGTTCTCATCCAGATTATTGCAATTATAAGAACACTAGTAATGTCCCGACTATATTTTTACTTATTTGAATGGTATCTTGATATAAAAAAAAAAAAAAAAAAAATTCTTGGTGACCCCAAACTTTTGACCAACAGTCTATTACTTATTTTACTTTGGCATTCTAAACTACTTTGGGCTAGAAATTAAGTTATTATGCATTTGTGTTATTCCTCGACTGTTCATCACTTCATGTGAAGTTCTAAACCCGTCTCCCCAGTTCTCGAGTCACCTACTTATATGCCTAACACATCGGTGCCCCTTCTGTCGGAACGTAACCCGTCATTAAGAAAACTCACAGCTAATATAAAAGAATTGCACTGTGCTCTGTACATTTAGGACATTTTAAAGAAGACTGCGACATGAACAGGCCATTTAAGCCCAACAAGCTCATCCATCCTTTTCACCAAAAAAAATATCATCAAGTTGTACACGTGACTCCACAGATGAATATGCTGTGAATCCGACATATCCCCTTAATGACAGCATATGGTGCCATACCAGGTTGGGTTTAATTACATTGATGGCTACCATCACACCAGAAGATACATCAAGTGCCTGAAAAGGCTGCTGGTTTGTCTCCTCCAAAGCAACAACCTCACTGGTGTTGGCAAGATGGATGGACCTTCACATGCCATGACAGACAGGAGTTAACATTTTGCTGTATTGCCAGCTCCCCTGCAACTCTTTGACAGACTTCTTGGCACAAGACCACCTTTCCCCACCATTGCCTTTGTTCAACCACAAAGTAGCCACATTCCTGCTACCCAAGTTACATTATGGACCCATTTTACGTTTATTTATTTGGCCGACTCCCTTCTCCAAGGGGACTTACACAGCTAGTTATATCATAAATTGTGTAAGTGTGTGGTAAAAAGCCCAGGCTACTAGAAACTACTGAAATGCAGAGTCAGCGCTTTCGTTTTACGGACGTGCTCGCCTCTCTTGTCTATCAGCGGCTAAGCAACTTTCTCTTTCCTCGGAGGTTTCATTTTGCCAAGGTGCTCGCTTCATTTGTGTATTAGCGGCCAAGCAAGTTTTCTTTCCTTGGTGGTCTCACTTTAGCGACAGAGTCGCTTTCTTTCAGCTTCATGCTGTAGCCTCGTACTTCTTTCTTCTTCCGACTCGTTAACTTGGGATCGCCTTGCCGGCTCTTAGAGTTTCATGCTTTAGCCTCGCACTTCCAGGCCGGACAGATAGGCAGACACACATACTTCCACGCATAGACGTTTATATAGAAGATTGGTTCCATATCTTTTTGTTTTTTCCCCCCAATCGGAGCACAGGCAGTTCAGCTGACTTGCTCAAGATCACACAGTGGTGTCAGTAGTGGGATTTGAACCCACAAACGTAAAGTTTGAAGTCCAAAGCCTTAACCACAACACCACACAATGCTACAACCTGGGTGACTTACCATTGCACGGTTATTTTTAATATTCTGTTCTCTTTTCTCAAGGAAGTTGCCATCTTTCTCCGATTCCGACCCAGAATTGGTGTTCTGGTTGGGCAGCTCTTCGTCAGCTTTGGAAATCTCCTCCTCATCACTGCTTGTGCTGGATGCTCGCCGACGTAGCACCACCTTCAGAGTGAAACGTTGTGGTGGCCTTTCATCGTAGGTTTCTGATGAAGAGGATGAGGAGGAAATGTCTGAATCCTTAATCTGGAGACCAAAAAAAAAAAAAAAATTAGCATAACATCCAGCAGAAGAGGGTGCAGTTGGCAGCTAGTGGAGTACAATTGTGAATTTACCCTTGGGATTAATAAAAGTATCTATCTATCTACAAAGCCATCCAGGCCCGAGTTTGGAAGGTCATTCATGGGAGGGCAACAGATTATGTTGTTCTGGTCCACTTTGTTAATTAAAACCTGAAGCGGCTATGGGTCAAGGACCATTTTTGTGCTTCATTTTAGTTGAAATTCCCAAATCCCAAGTGCTTTCTTCATCCAATTTTTTTTTTTTTTAATTGTTTGCTGTTTGGTTAACCAGCTTCCAAAAAACAAGGAGAAGAAAATGACAAAGAAACCAGTAGGGCCCCACCTAACCTGGGCTCACCTACACCTCTGTGTGTGTTCAGCAGGAATTCTCTTTTGGAAAAGGGGGAAGAAAAATGAAGGAGTGAGAACGGCTCATTATGAAAGAAATAATTACATTCAAAATACAGTCAGTCAGTCAGTCAGTCATCGTCCAACCCGCTATATCCTAACACAGGGTCACTGGGGTCTGCTGGAGCCAATCCCAGCCAACACAGGGCACAAGGCAGGAACAAATCCCGGGCAGGGTGCCAGCCCACAACAGGGCACACACACACACACACCAAGCACACACTAGGGACAATTTAGGATTGGCAATGCACCTAACCTGCAAGTCTTTGGACTGTGGGAGGAAACTGGAGCACCCGGCAGGGCCATTCTTAGCAGTTTGGGGGGCCCTACACGGTTCAGAAATGTGCAGGCGTCGGATGGAAGGGGGGGGGTGGTGGTGGGGGGGGTGAGAGGGGGTCGGTCCAGGCAGGCGGAGCATCCCCAGAGCTCAGGAAGGTGTTCTAATAAAACGTCCGGAAAAGGCCTTAGATGAGCAGTAGGCTTGTGTGCATGCAGAGTGGTAAAATATTGATTTTGTACTGCATCTGGTAAAGGCCGGGAATATAGGGAGATTTCATTCAGAGAGATCCCCATAAAATCATGAATCTGGAATGAATCTCTAAAATTAACGTTTGCTATAGTGCATTTGGCAAAGTTACGACGGCGTGACAATATTATTAGGGATTTACAGTAGGTGAAGATTGCAATTTGGATAATAAAATTACCATTGTTAATAAGATTAAGAGATGTACTGAACTGAATTTCCTGGGACTGGCACAGATGGCTGCAGTGCCAGGGGCACAACAGGGGCTCCAGGCCCACAGCCTGACAAAAAAAAAAAAAAAAAAAAAAATTATCGGTCGGGGCTCTACGCAGATGCGTAGTTCGCATATGCCCAAGAATGTCCCTGCACCCGGAGGAAACCCACGCAGACACAGGGAGAACATGCAAACTCCACGCAGGGAGGACCCAGGTCTCCTTACTGCGAGGCAGCAGCGTTAACACTGCACCACCACCACTAAAAAATACAGAAATATATAAAAGATCTATAAATGAGCTATTGCATTGTGGGGGGGGGGGGGGGGGGGGACTGTAATTAAATGAAAGTAATCCACAAGGGACATCAAAATGTTTCCGCACTTTTATATTTTCGTTGGAAACGGTGAAGGCGGGAGTCGTCGTCATTGGGCGTGTCTCACAGTGTCACGTGACTAGCTCCGTCTGGCAAGCCGGCGGCCGTTGCAGTTCACTATAAGAGCTGTCACCCTGTGGTGAAGATGGCTGCGATTCCACCAAAGAGGAACAGCGTTCTGTCATACGCTTTTTTTGTGGGCAGGTGGTGTGCCGGGTGCACCAATTCATCTCCACATGTGTGCTCAGTGTGGGGATAAAGTTAGTCGTTTATGAGTGGATTGAAACGTTCAAAAATGGCCGTACTAGTGTGACGATTGCAGAACGCTGCGGATGTCCAGCTACAGCCACGAGGAATTAAGAAAGAACATTGGAACGGATTCATGAAAACAGAAGATGGCATTAAAAAGTTGGTACAACACTGGAAAAAATGCATTGCAAAAGAAGGAGACTATATAGAAAAGTGGTGTCATTTGTTTTCAAAATTTTTAATAAATAGTGTTTAAAAAAAAAAAATGCTGAAACTTTTTGAACATCCCGCGTACATATAAAATATAATTTCTTACAATGGCATTATATTTTGGCATAACAATGTAGTTACCTTACATTTAATCTTTGCAGGCTTTAGGCCTCATTTTTGTTTAACAACTTAACATTTTTATCCAGATTGGCCCAGAAGAGTGATAATATGTACAATACATGCGCAAAATAAATACAAAGCAGTTCTGACGCTTGGGGACGTCTCGTTATGGCAGAAGAAGTGTATTTTGTAAATTTTATTTAACATCTTGGGTTTTCTTTGCTTATTAAGCCCTTGCAAAATGTTACTGTCAAGTGCAAGATTCAGAGAAAGAATTCTGCAGCAAACAATACTTCCTAGAATTGCAAGAACAACTGTTAATAATTCATTAATAATACTGAAAGGTTGTAGAACGTGAAGAACACGCCAGTCGTCATGTACTGAGACAAATGAGGGTACAAGTGGCACACACGTTGGCCTGGCCCATCCTGAATGGCGAAGTGTCAGCTCCCCTCATGACCGACGCTTCAAGGGGCTTCTTAATCAGGCCCCTCGACACAAATCGGTCAGGTGCGCACTTATTAATTTGTGCTGTACAAAATACTGAATAGGACCCTTTGTCATTCAGCCGTTAAAGAGTTTGTGATCGGCAGACATTAAAATCTTATTCTTATATTTAATTGTGTTGAAAATTCGATAATCATTGTGGTCCAAACACACACCCGACATTGGCACCGTTTTGCTATGCAATCATTTCTTATTCTTCTGAAGTAAAATCACATCGATATCAGGTTGCATTTTGGAGATATTGAGGTTCAAAAGGCACAAAAATATGGGCAACCCTTTACTAGGCCGAGATTAAGCAAGTCAATTAACCTGCCTTTGTGCCCACCATCTAAAGGGGGGGGGGGGGGGGAGCACAGGGGTTAGGAGGTGATCTGAACCTCAGCAAAGTGACCTGTGCTGCTGGGTTTATTAATGCAAAGTGATTACAAAAGTAATAACCACCATAATGGCAGAAAGAAGAAGTGAGCAGCAATGACTTCTGCAATTTGCTTGACGTTTAGCATTTACATCGTCTTATTTGACTGATGCTTTTATCCAATTGTACACTTGGTTCCATGTTTTTTGGCTTTCCAATTGGAGCACGGGGGTCACACACTGGTGTCAGTAGCCGGATTTGAACCCATAACCTCAGAGTTTGATGTCCAAAGCCTTAATCACCTTCTTCCTCCTTCAGGCATTGCAGTGTAATGGTTAAGTAACAAAGAATGAAGAGAATAAGACAAGCAGCTGAAACTCGCACATAAGCAAGAAGCAGTTCTGAATAAACAGCGCAGTAGACAAACACGATGGCTCACAGGCATGCAAGACAAAGTCCAGGATACACAATGCAGGAATGAGAAAAAGAAACGCACAACAGCAATCCAGGAGATCAAAGAGTCAAAACGTGCTACCATATGAAAGCATTGCTTTTACATTCTTACCTAGAAAACTCTTTTAAAAAAAACGCAAGTGTAAGAGCCATTCGTTAGTTTTTTAGGTTAAGCGGATAGAAATAATTTTCTTAGTTATGTTTAAAATGTTTGTCTATTAGTGCATAGTCAATGTAAGGTTCTACTATAGCCCCCCTGCAAGCTAAACTGAAATGGAATATTCTAACTGTTCCTAGCCCCTCGGACTACAGATTAGTCAAAATTAGCGATCCGCCTTGCAGTAAATCAGGCATGGACGGCACACAGTTTTAAACCGTGACCAGTTGCACTGAACGTGCAGCACTGTACGGCTAGAACGCACTGAGTGGTTAAGTAAAGCACGGAGAAATAGCATCCTTAAGTATAGAAGATAACTGAAGCCTAACAACAAAAAGTGAAGTTTAAAGAAGAAACATCTTATTTCCTTTTTTGCATTTAATCCTGCGTGTGTATCAACGGTATTCTTGTGTGAACTGTTTGCTTTGAATTTTCACTAAACCTTTTTCAAAAAACGAACTTTATTGGACCAAGAAATTTCTTTTGTACACGTTTGGCTCATGCCGATGGTGCCTTACCAACTCAGTAGATGCTGGATTTCAAGATCCTGGAAAAGAGGCAGCTACGCTTTGAAGTTTGAAACTGCCCGTTTAAGCTCAACGTCGGTTCGCGACGATTTGGAAGACTCATCAGGTATCTTAATATTTGCATGCTTTGGCACATTTAACCGATCGGAGTTAAGCCTTTGAAAAGACTGAATTTGCTCTTTTGTATGGCTGTCAAAGCTGAGAGAGGAATTTAAAATACCTCAAAGGGTGCCTTTCCTGGTGCACGAGTGAAATGCGTATGCGTATTTGCATACAGAAGCTTGATTGGTTATTCGGTCCTCTGTGACGCAACAGAGAGTGAGCGAGCGTGCGCGCGTCTCCAGGACAACAGCAGAAAGCTCGCAGTACCAGCGCAGCTCAGGTGATATCTGGATGCATGTTTGTTCTAAAAAGTCTACAATAAAGTATTTATCATCAGCCGGAAATAGACGAAAATATATACCAATTAACAATGCAACAAAGAGCTATGGACGAAAAATACGGACAGTTATCCAACTTGATGAAGTACATAAATGACGTAAAGTGGGATGAATCTAATTGTGAAAAAAATAGCACAGCTATTGAAAGAGAAATTGTGGTATTGACAGAAAAATATATAAAGTTAAAGGATTAATTATTTTCTTTGCAAAGTGATGAAGACGAACGAAAGAAGCTAAGTAAAGGTTTCGATGCTAAACTGAAGACTTTAAATGCGTTTCTTGGAGAGACAATTGGCTGGGTTTGGGATACACGTCAAAATAAAAATCTCTTCAAGCCACCCTCCGATATTGCAAACCAAAAAACTTTAAATCACTTCAATGAGTGCAGATTCACTGACGGGATCCCTCCTGCAGACAGCGAGTGCCAAGTTTCTGTAAAAACTAAAAGTCGGGCAAGCTCAGCAGTTACCTCCGTTAGTGTCCTCGGGGCGCAGGACGCAGAGCATCGAGTATTTCTTGCCAGTTCTGAAGCTCTAAAAGGACAGCAGGCTTTACAGTTCGAAGAAGCGCAGCGAAAAACGAAAAGAGATCAGCAGGCTTTAGAGGCAGCCATCACAGAATCCCATGAAAAATTGGGCGCTCATAAAGGACACAGTCACATTCCAAGTCAACCAAATCCGTACGATGCTCCTAAACAAAACAATATTACCGAGTCGTTCAAATCCTTCTAATGTTCCTGAAAACTCAGACAAGAGGAATGAAGAGCCGAATGGTCCTGGTATCCGTTATTTGAATACTAATAAAAGAAAATATGAACCACGCCAACAACATTACCAACAGCAAAATAAAGCACGTGTAAGGTCTCAGTGTTTAATGGTGGCCCAACAGAGTATGTGAGATTTATTAGAGCATTTTACTACGCAGTGCGTGAGAACCCCGGAGATAAATTAGATTTCTTACACTCTAAAAAGAGAAAAAGGGCTCTTTTTGATTTAAGGTAATTTTAGTAGTTGTAATGAACTATATTAATATGTTTGTTCACCTAACAATTTTTTGCTTTACTTCAAATTGAAAAACCTTGCTGTCACTTAATGTAACTTCTTCTATTTAGTTTAAAGCAAAAAATCGCTTTGGAGACATTGCCGGCTCCAACCCCTGTGATGTCACATCCGGGCTCACACCAATGGCAGAAGACCTACATGAGCCTGACCCCTTTGACTTCACTTCCTGTCTCCCCCTTTGAAAAGCCTCCACCTTTTCCCTCAGTTCTGTTTGGACTCGGTTTTGTGCACATAAGTGCTGTATTAGTTTGAAAAGCAACTTTGCAGCCAGGAAACCAAATTATACGGGGTGGCTGCCCCAAACCTTTATATGACTGCATCGAGCTTGTGAATATATATTATATATATATATATATATATAATTTAAGTTGGCATTACAGTGAATACAATAATGGACAAAATTTTAATTTGAGTTCATCCATCCATTATCCAACCCACTATATCCTAACTACAGGGACTGTAGTCTGCTGGAGCCAATCCCAGCCAACACAGGGCGCAAGGCAGGAAACAAACCCCAGGCAAGGTGCCAGCCCACCACAGTTAATTTGAGTTTTTAAAGAAATTTGGTTTGAGCTAAATACATTTTTTGCTTTTATTCAAGATTTTGAAAAGGTTAAAACAAACTCCAATGAATTAAGTTTACTCAAATACTTTTTAAAATTTGAAAGAAAATCAATTAAATTGCTTGTTACCTTGTGAAGTAATTTATTTAGGTTGATCCAACAAAACATTTTTTACAGTGTAGTACAATTTACCAAAGGCTTGCCCCATTAAATTGTTAAAGCCTGTGCACACCTGCCACCGGCAGAAGGCTACATAAAGGCCAGGAAGGAGCTCGAGAGCTTTTATGGAAACCAGCTACGGATAACCGATGCAATCCTGGAGAAAGTCAGAATGTGGCCGCAAATAAAATCGGACGATGGAGGAGGTCTGCTGGGTTAACGCACTCTCTCTTAAATGTGTGGACATTATGTCCTGCATGAAGAACAGGCATGAATTTGACATCAGCTCAAACCTTTGTACTGTATTCTCAAAAGCTCCCCTCCGAGGTGCAAGTACAGTGGAAATAGACAGCTTGGGAGATCGAATGTAAAGAAGAGAGCCACACGACTCGCTGATCTAGCTGACTTTGTGGAACAAGAGGCTTTAATAGCCTTGCATCGCGTGTACGGCAGAGTCCATCAAACCCCTGTTTTCAAGAAGGAAAAAGACTGACAAAGGGAAATCTCCCCTGAAAAGTGACAGGAGAAGAAACAGTTTTGATACAGACTTTACAGCTGCTGCTGAAAGGGGATCTCAAGACACCTCGGTCAAAAGGGCAGAAATGGCTCGCTGTGCACTCGGTAAGCCCGGTTTTAATTCTGCAATAAAAGACACGCTCTTGTTGAATGCAGTAAGTTCCAGAGACTAAAACATAAATACAGGATTGACTTTTTGAAATATAATGGTTTATGCTTTAAGTGTCTTAAACAAAGGACATCTTGGTAAAGACTGCATAGAAAAAATGAAATGTCAAATATGTTCTCGGTCACACCCCGACATTTTGCATATGAATAAAGAAATGGGTACCGACCAGTGACGCAGGCCCGGCCTTAGGCATAGGCGAAGTATGCGACCGCCTAGGGCCCCGGCGTCCGGGGGGGGCCCCGGATCGTCTCCTTGATCTAATTTTCACGCATTTCGCAGAGCTTCCAGGGGGGCTCCACCCCCCTCAGGGGGCCCCTGGACCCCCCTTTCGCCTAGGGCCCCATAATACCCAAGACCGGGCCTGAGTGACGTGCGGTGAGGTTCATGGCTGGTGAGGCACGGACTCCTTAATTAGAGTGACATTTACAAATATACGAACCCCAGAAGAAGTAACTTATTCCCTAATCAATTGGCAGCCAGCATGCACATTGACTACTGGTATATGTTTCATATCTCATCAGCATTCTTTACACACGCATAGGTAAAGGTACATATTTGGATAAGAAACGTTACATTTATAGCGGCAAGAGAGCGCGCATTTGCTCTGCATCCGCCATGTGTTCTAAATTTACCGTTGCAATTCCACAATTCATACTCATTCAATACAAAATGAAAGTATTGAGTCCATCCATCATTTTCCAACCCGCTGAATCCGAACACAGGGTCACGGGGGTCTGCTGGAGCCAATCCCAGCCAACACAGGGCGCAAGGCAGGAACCAATCCCGGGCAGGGTGCCAACCCACCGCAGGACACACACACACCAAGCACACACTAGGGCAGGGGTGGGCAGATTCAGTCCTGGAGGGCTGCAGTGGCTGCAGGTTTTTGCTCCAACCCAATTGCTTGATTAGACACACTTATTGCTCAAGTAACACTTATGCTTCACTTTAGTGGTCTCGCTCATTAAGATTTTGAACCGTTATTGCTTATTTTAGTCTTAAACAGCTGTACTCTTGGTTTTTAATTACTCCTAATTAGCAACAACATGCAAATGACAAAAGAGACCAGCATTTCTCCATTTAGCTTGTTTTCATTTACACCTGTGTGTATTTATCATGCACTATTTGGTTTAAATAAATACTTGGAAAGAAAGTGAAGAGAAAGAAAGGGAAGCACTGAGAATTACTCATCTGTTTTAGATTTCAAATCATTTGGATGATATCATTAGAAAGGAAAAAAAAAAAAAAAATCTAGGATACGAGAATGACCGGACATGGCAGAGTTAAAGTATTAGCAAGCCATGTAATTAAATAATTGACAAGGAAAATTAAATTGGTTTTTAATTAAGCAACTGGGTTGGAACAAAAAACTGAAACCACTGCGGCCCTCCAGAACTGAATCTGCCCACCCACACACTAGGGCCAATTTAGGATCGCCAATCCACCTAACCTGCATGTCTTTGGACTGTGGGAGGAAACTTTAGCACCTGGAGGAAACCCACGCAGACTCCATGGAGGGAGGACCCGGGAAGCGAACCTGGGTCTCCTTACTGCGAGGCAGCAGCGCTACCCACTGCGCCGCCCTGAAAGTATTGAGTGGTGTATTAAAAAAAAAAAAAAAAAAATTCAATTTTGACCTTAAATGTCCTAACAAAGGACATAAGAGACATTGTTCATCTTTAACAGGAAGTCAAGAGTGACACCACTGAAACCTGTCACTGTACCAATGGTTAGAACTAACAGCAGCTGTGGTAGCAGTCAAAAATCGAGAAGATGCTAGAACATGAACTGCAAAGTCCCTTGCACGAGTCACTTTTTGGACCCACGGCACCACTGTGTTAAGGTACATTACAAATGAAAGTGCTTGCTATGAAACCTTTGTTGCCAAGAGACAGTGATAAGGGAGCCCTCACAATGGAGATACGTCACATCAGCACTAAATGCAGCAGACTAGGCATCAAACTAAATCGGCCATAGAAGGCTTCATCAGAAGTAAGCGCTGGATTCAAGACCCAGAATAGGAGTAGCCGAAAAGACCTGATCAAATGAATGACTCGCTTGCCGAGGAAGGTTCACGTGTTGCTCTTTATAGTTTGCAGCAAATCTGCAAAGAAAACCAGCAGTGGACAGATCTGGGAATAAGCAAACGGTGCCTGCTCCAAGAAACAGCATTTCATTGAAATGATTAATCTTAAATTTTGCATGCTTACATTGTGTTTATGCTTTTACATTTAAGTTTTCATACAGTAAATCTTGAATAAGTTGAGACTCTTACTAATAGTAATTAATTTTTTCCTTAGCATAAACAATTAGGGGCTGAATGCGAGAGCCACTTCTTAGTTATTTAAGTGGAGTTGAGCGAAGTATTTTCTTAGTTACGTTTATATATTAGTGCATAGTCTATGGGAGGTTCTACTATAGAAAACTAAACTGAAATGGAATATTCTAACTATTTCTCGTCTCTCTGACTACAGATTAGTCTCAGTTAGTGACCTGCCTTCCTGTAGGTAAGGAATGGAGGGCACACACTTTCATACTGGGCCCTGTTGTATTGAACGTACTGAATGTATTAAGGAAAGCGTAGTGAAATAACTCTGCTTTAAGTATAGAAAACAAATGAAGCTTAAGAAAAAAGCTTAAACAAGAAAGTTTTTTTGTTTTTGCCTTATTCTGCGTGTGTATCAACATTTTGAGACAACCGACACAGCAGTGGGATACTGAAAGGGTCTGTGGCCTTGGCAGACAGGGAAGCAAAAACCTTGGGTGTGGGAGTAGTTCAGAGAGAGGCCATGGAAAGCTACGGTTGATTGGGCTGAAAGAGGTCATAGCAAACCATCAAGCGACCCAGAAGGGTAAGGCAGGGCAGCCTGGACTTAGGATGTAGTCTGGCAGTGGAAGGAACACCTTGATGAGTTCTTGAACCTGATGGACATGTCCTCTGTGGAGGAAGCATAGCCAGAAGCTGATGGAGGATCAATGCCTATTTCCCTGAGGGGAGGTCACCGAGGTAGTTATTTAAGAAAATCTACAGTAGCACAGCCCCTGGGAGTGGAGGAGATCCACTCAGAAATGGTGGAGGCTCTGGACATTGTTGGCCGTCATGCCTTTTTAATGTTGTGTGGTCATCGTGAGCTGACACCTCGAGTTGCAGACCAGGGTGGTGGTCCCCATTTTTAAAAAGGGGAACAAGAGGGTGTGCACCAACTATCAGGGAAATCACACTCCTCAGCCTCCGTGGAAAAGCTTATGCCAGGGTACTAGAAAGGAGACTTCACCCAGGTGTGGAACCCCAGATCAGGAGGAGCACTGTGGACTCCATCCAGGCCATGGAGCAGCTCTTCACTCTCATGAGGATCCTGAAAAGGGCATGGAGGAACACCCAACCGGTCTACACCTGTTTTGTGGACTTGAGGAAAGGTGTATGACCGTGTTCCTTGAGGTGTTCCATGGAGGGTGCCAAGAGAGAACAGGGTTCTGGGACCCCTAATAAGGGCTATTCATTCGCTGTATAATCACAGTGAGAGTTGTGTCCTCATTCTCAACATTATCATGGGTGTTGGATTCTGTCAGGGTTATGCTTGGTCTCCTCCCATTTGTGATTTTCACTGACATGATATCAAAGCCCAACTGGGCCAGGGTCCAAGTCCAGTTTATTGGCCTTAGAATTGAATTACTGCTTTTCTGCAGACAGTGTGATCTTGTTGACTTCATCAGTCTGTGAACTCCTCACTCCATTGCAAACCATCATGGCCTGTGTTAAAGCAGCATGAATAAGGATCACCACCTCCAAGTCTGAGGCCATTGTTCTTGGTAGGAAAAAGGTGGACTATCCTCTCCAAGTGGGAGGCGAGTTACTGCCATAAGTGGAGGAGTTGAAGTACCTCAGGGTCTTGTTTAAGAAGTGATGAGAAAAGGGATGGAGGGATCAACACACAAATTGGGGCAGCGAGTGAAGTTTGGTGTTGACTATGCTGATCTGTAGTAATGAAGGAGGAGCGGAGTCAGAAGGCCAAGATCTCGATTTACCAGTTGATCTACGTTCTGCCCTCACCTATGGTCATGACCTTTGGGTAAGGACTGAAAACATTGAAATCACAGGTACAAGAGGCTGAAATGATCTTTCTCCGCAGGGTGGCCGGGCTCTTTCCAACAAACAGGGTGAGAAGTGTAGACATCTGGAAGAGGCTCAGAATAGAGCCGCTGACCCTCTGCATCAAGAGGAGCCAACTGAGGCGTTTTCGGGCATCTGATATGGAAGCCTCCTTGATGACTCCCTTGTGGAAATTTTACAGGCACAACCAGCAGGGAGGAGACCCCGGGGAAGACCCAGGGGTCACTGGGAGAATTATATCTACCAGATGGCCTGGGAATTCCTTGGGATCCGACAGTATGAGTTAGCAAGTGTGGCTGGGGAAGGGGATGCGTAGGCCTCACTGCTAAGATTGTTGCCTCTGCAACCTGGTCCCAGATAAGTAATGGAAAATGGAGGGGGGGGGGGCACGAGGGGGCTATTAATGTGCACCAGGGGGCTATCAATGTACCTTTGCTTTATCATCTTTAAGAACAGTAATGATAAATATAATTTGTGACACAATTCACTTTTCAAGACTCAGTCCTGCCGACTCCACTATAACATCCACACCTGCTGTCCCATGCAGGCAGCACTTTTATGAATCAGCCTCAAAAGGAAATTTCTTAAAGCAAACTGTGACAAGAAAAACGAGACTCACAATGACCCCACTCCTCAGCTCTCTTTATTTCTGGGTTAAAATAGCCAGGGGGGAGTCTCAGGAGTGGTAATGTCAGGGCGGTACCCCAAGAGGCGGGACAAAGCACAACACATGGAAACACAAAATTTACAAATTACATAAATTAAAAAGAAAAACATTTTTACACAAAAGAAAACAAACAAATAATGAAACATGTAAACTTAATAAAAAATCAAAAACTCCCAAAAAAAACTTAGGCCAGGGCAATAACTCTGGCTGGACTATAACGGGTACAAGATGGGAACCAACTTTGGACGAATGAGGCCAGCCTATCACAGTTGGCCGAATCTGTCTACTCCATTTTTAGTTGAACTTTATGAAAAGGTGCAATAAGAAGTCCGAGTGCTCTGTGAAAGGCACTACATAAAAGACTGGCCTACCATTTCAAGAAAGCAGTTGTGCAACTTCTCTGGCTGAATGCGTTATGATTAAAAATATTTGTAGAAGTAAAAGAGTGAGTGTAAACTACTGATGGACATCCCAACACTTTATCCTAATTAATCAGCCTTCAAGAGGGGTCATTCCACCATGATGGCTCTATTTATTGTTATTGATACATTATGACTGGCTAGAGCTACCAACAGATCATCTGTGCTCATCCCATTTGATTCTCTCCTCCACTTTTGACCCAGTCAACCTCCAGGTATTCCTTGCAACCCTCTAATACCTTGGCTGGGACTTCCCCCAAGATGGTTCGAGTCCTACCTCTTGAGCAGATTGTACCATGTGTCCTGATGAGGAGAGATATCAAGGGTGTACCAGGTAAGCACAAGGGTGTCCCAAGAATTTCTGCTGGACCATTTCCTCTTCTCTCTACAGACCTCCTCACTAGGTCTTATCATCTAGTCCTATGGTTTCTCATACAAATGCTATGTCTGTGATGCACAGCTGAGCCAGCCCTTCAGAGGACCACATGGTATCAGCTAGAAATCGCTGCATATCTCACCGATATGGCAACCTGGATGAAGGAGCGCCATCTCCAGCTCAACCTGGCAAAGATGTGACCTTCTTGTTACCCCAGCTAATTTGCTAATTCATCCACCTTGTCCCATCTCCTCCACCTTGGGGAGGTGATCAATGGCTAGCTGTCCTTCTTGGACCATACTGCAAGGGTCTCTCCATCTTGTGGATACAGTCTGAACTTGTGGATGCTGTCTGAACTTGCGGATGCTGAATAGAATGAATCTGACCAAGTATGCAGCACAATTCCTGGTCCAGGATTTAGTCTTGTCAAGTCTAGACTAGTGATGTGTCACCAAGATTATTCAAAATGTAGTGTAGTGGCACATCTGGTGTTCAACCAAATGAGGTTTATACACATCACTCCTCTTTTCAGATCACTACATTGTCTCCCTGTAGAAGCAGGTGTTACGTTTAAACCCTTGATGTTTGCTTACAGAGTAGTCAGTGGGTCAGGGCCAATACATGTGATGCTACTTGTGAGGTCCTGTACTGGTTCTTCTTGCCCACTCAGGTCTGCTGATGAACCCCTCTCTGCTACCAACCAGACTTACCTCCTCTAAAGACTGCAGCTCCCCATCAGAAAAGCCATAAAAGGTTCGATCATTCTCCTCAAAGGAGTCATCGTTGAAGAGATCGGCCAACTGTCTGGATAGTGCGAGCATTCCATGATCCCCCACCTGTCAGGGCCAAAACAAACCAGGGTCAGCTAAAGCAAGGACCACCATGATGATCTGTCTGGACAGTACAACCTTCCTCGTGTAGATTCTCTTTATCTCATATACTGTTGGAATATTCATTTCATTTTTGTTTAGCACACTTCAGAAAATATTAAAATATATTCACACATTTACAGTTATGATATAACAACAATTGGTTAACCTTAATATACGCTCACTGGCCACTTTATTAGGTACATCTTGCTAGTAGCAGGTTGGACCCCCTTTTACCTTCAGAACTGCTGTAATTGTTCAGTGCATAGATTCAACAAGGTGCTGGAAGCATTCCTCATGGATTGTGGTCCATATGGACATGCCAGCATCACTCAGTTGCGGCAGATTTGTCAGCTGCACATCCATGATGTGAATCTCCCACTCCACCATATCCTAAAGGTGTTGGATTGAGATCTGGGGACTGCAGAGACCATTTGAGTCTCGTGAACTCATTATCACGTTCAAGAAACCAGTTTGAGACGATCTGAGCTTTGGGACGTGTTACGTCATCCTATAGATGGGGACACTGGTCATAAAGGGATGGACATGGTCGGCAACAATACTCAGACTGGGACATTTAAACGAAGCTCATTTGGTACCAAGGGGGCCAAAAAGTGTGCCAGGAAAATATCCTCCACACCATTACACCATCACCAGCCTGAACTGTTGATACAAGGCAGGATGGATCCCTGCTTTCCTGTTGTTGACGCCAAATTCTGACCCTAATATCTGAATGTGGCAGCAGAGATTGAGACTCAGTAGACCAGGCAACGTTTCTCCAATCTTCTGTTGTCCAATTTTGGTGAGCCTGTGTGAATTGTAGTCTCAGTTGTCTGTTCTTAGTTGACAGGAGTGGCACCTTGTGTGGTCTCCTGCTGCTGTAGCCTATATGCTTCAAAGTTCTACATGCTCTTCTGCACACCTCAGTTGTAATGAGTGCTTATTTGAGTTACTGTTGCCTTTCTACCAGCTCGAACCAGTCTAGCCATTCTCCTCTGACATCAACAAGGCATTTTCGCCCAGAGAACCGCCACTCGCTGGGTATTTTCCCTTTTTTTTTTTCTGTCTGTATACCCTAGAGATGTTGTGCATGGAAATCCCTGTAGATCAGAAGTTTCTGAAATACTCAGACCATCCTGTCTGGCACATTCAAAGTCACTTCTATCTCCTCTCTTCTTCCCCATTCTGATGCTCAGTTTGAACTTCAGCAGGTCGTCTTGACGTCTACAGACCGAAATGCATTGAGTTGCAGTCTTGTGATTGGCCAATTAGATATTTGCATTAACAAGCAGTTGACCAGGTGTACCTAATAAAGTGGCCAGAGTGTACATTAAAAAACACCATATAGCATAAGAGAGCAGCTTCAAATATTTTAATGGAGCTCTTCTCAGTGTCACCGGGAGAAAGGCAGGAACCAAGCCTGAATGACGTGCCACTCTTGCACATTTTTTTGAATGTCTTTCCAGGTAATGCATTTTCTAGGTAACCCCTGCATCCTCCGAGTCTGCCCAGTGGTGTATACTATCTGGGCTGATGGGAGCCAGTGCTACTAAGTGATTTGCTCCCTGTCACATTGTAGGTCCAAATTTTGCTACCAACACTATCTCAGGATTTGAAGTCTTAACTACACCACCAATATACCTAACATGTATTTTTGGTTGTAGATGCCAACACAGGGAGAACACGAGAAACTTCACACAGATGTCAGCCCAGCCAGAAAAACTGTTAAGATCTGTGATGTGGCAACGAAGCCTGCAATATTACCAGCACTCAGACGAGATACAAGATTCAGCTACTGGGGTCAAAAATGAGTCATTTCACCTGTTAGGGCACACATTGTAAAAAAACGATAAAGACGGGAATAACAGAATTTAAGGTTCTCTAGTTGTGCTAGCTCTCCATAGCTAAAGTCTCCCATTAAAGTCCCTGTTTGTGTAATACTTTGTCCAAATAGCGCACACACACATATGCGCGCGCACGTGCACACCCACACAAAATAAACGAATAAAGAAAGGCTCCAAGGCACGGATTGCTAAAACCATGCACTGCTTGAAAGTTACCACAATAGCAGGATGAGGGCTCCATATATAAAAGCCTTGCTTAGATTTCATATTCGAAATTTACTCTTGAAAGGCAAAAACAATACACGCAACAAAAACTTATTTCACGTGTCACGCCGAGTTCCTTTATAAGCCTCAATCACCTTAAAACACGTAATCCTTTAGTGACTCCCTGTCACATCCCATCAGAAACAATATGGCTTAAAGTCATCTGTCATAGAGTATATATAACATACTACACACACAGTACTGTGCAAAAGTTTTAGGCAGGTGTGAAAAAAATGCTGTAAACAAAGAATGCTTTCAGAAATATAAATAATGATTGTTTATTGTTATCAATTTACAAAATGCAAAATGAGCGAACAAAAGAAAAATCTAAATCAAATCAATATTTGGTGTTACTACCTTTTGCCTTCAAACCAGCATCAATTCTTATAGGTCCACTTGCACAAAGTCAGGGATTTTGTAGGATTCTAGTCAGGCGTCTGATCAACCAATTCTACCAAACAGGTGCTAATGATCATCAATGTCACACGTAGGCTGAAACACAGTCATTAACTGAAACAGAAACAGCTGTGTAGGAGGCTTCAAACTGGGTGAGGAACAGCCAAAGTCTGCTACCAAGGTGAGATTGTGGAAGACAGTTTCATGTCATGGCACGATTGAGCACAGCAACAAGACACAAGTTAGTTCTACTGCAAAAGCAAGGTCTCTCCTAGACAAAGATTTCAAAGCAGACTGGGGTTTCAAGATGTGCTGTTCAAGCTCTTTTGAAGAAGCACAAAGAAACGGGCAACGTTGAGGATCGTAGATGCAGTGGTCGGCCAAGGAAACTTAGTGCAGCAGATGAAAGACACATCAAGCTTATTACCCTTCGAAACTGAAAGATGTCCAGCAGTGCCATCAGCTCAGAACTGGCAGAAACCAGTGGGACCCAGGTACACCCATCTACTGTCCAGAGAAGTCTGGCCAGAAGTGGTCTTCATGGAAGAGTTGCAGCCAAAAAGCCATACATCTGACGTGGAAACAAGGCCAAGCGACTCAAGTATGCACGAAAACATAGGAACTGGGGTGCAGAAAAATGGCAGCAGGTGCTCTGGACTGATGAGTCAAAATTTGAAATATTTGGCAGTAGCAGAAGGCAGTTTGTTCGTCGAAGGGCTGGAGAGCGGTACAATAATGAGTGTCTGCAGGCAACAGTGAAGCATGGTGGAGGTTCCTTGAACGTTTGGGACTGCATTTCTGCAAATGGAGTTGGAGATTTGGTCAGGATTAATGGTGTTCTCAATGCTGAGAAATACAGGCAGATACTTATCCCTCATGCAATACCATCAGGGAGGCGTATGATTGGCCCCAAATTTATTCTGCAGCAGGACAACGACCCCAAACATACAGCCAAAGTCATTAAGAACTATCTTCAGCGTAAAGAAGAACAAGAAGTCCTGGAAGTGATGGTATGGCCCCCACAGAGCCCTGATCTCAACATCATCGAGTGTGTCTGGGATTACATGAAGAGACAGAAGGATGTGAGGAAGCCTACATCCACAGAAGATCTGTGGTTAGTTCTCCAAGATGTTTGGAACAACCTACCAGCCGAGTTCCTTCAAAAACTGTGTGCAAGTGTACCTAGAAGAACTGATGCTGTTTTGAAGGCAAAGGGTGGTCACACCAAATATTGATTTGATTTAGATTTCTCTTTTGTTCATTCACTGCATGTTGTTGATTGATGAAAATAAACGATTAACACTTCCATTTTTGAAAGCATTCTTTCACACCTGCCTAAAACTTTTGCACAGTACTGTATATATATCTATCTCCAGATTTAACTATGCAACTTTTAATGCAATAATTGCATAATTAGATCTATATGATTATATACACATACAGACATAAATATACACCAAAATCTTTGTCTGTCCGCTTTTCACAAGGGAAGTACTTAGCGGACTTAGAATCGTTTTTTTCTTTCTATAAATTTGCTTGATCATTGCGCTGTACTGTATATCAAAATTCACTTGAGGTGCGGATTTATTTGCTCAGTCAGAGAAACACGCACGCAGCGGGCCCTCCTCACTCACGCTTCATCCTCAGGGTGTTCCTTACCTCCGCTTAGCAAGCGAAGGAGAGAACTACTTAACGGGTTTAGATCCGTTTGGGGTTTTTTTCCCCCTAGAAATTGCTTTAACATTCCGGTTGATTTTGCAACTTCTCTCATCGCGCTAAGAATCATAGTTGGCTTGTAGGAGCGATATATTCATGCTAATACAAGACAGGGGCTGCGGGCCAAGGGGAGGGGAAAGCGTGACGTCAGGAGTGGTTAGTTGCCAGGGGTAGGCAACGTCGGTCCTGGAGTGCCACAGTATGTGCAGGTTTTTGTTCCAACCCAGTTCCTTAACGAGAACTCAATTATTGCTGAGGAAGCACATATTGCTTAAGTGACATTTTAATGTTTCATTTTAGTGGTCTCGCTTGTTAAGGTTCTCCAACCTTAATTGCTTATTTCAATCTTAAACTGCTGCATTCAGTGTTTTAATTGCTCCTTATTAGCAATAAGATGTAAAACAGGGGTAGGCAATGTCGGTCCTGGTGAGCCGCAGTGGCTACAGGTTTTCATTCAACCCAATTGCTTAATTAGAAACCAATCATTGCCAATCTCAGACCTTATTTAATTTTATGGCTTGTTAGTCTATGCAATGTAAGGCTTTTATATCGTAGATTTTTTTCCTTTCCAAGGATATCATCCAAATGATTTGAAGCCTAAAACAGATCATTTTCAGTCTGTCACATTTTTCTATTAAGTGTTTTATTAAATCAAACCGTGCATGATGAACACACACAGATGTAATTGGAAAAAAGCTAGCTGGAGAACTGCTGGCTGCTTTGTCTTTTACATCTTATTGCTAATAAGGAGCAATTAAAATACTGAATGCAGCAGTTTAAGATTGAAATAAGCAATTAAGGTTGGAGAACCTTAACAAGCGAGACCATTAAAATGAAGCATTAAAATGTCACTTAAGCAATATGTGCTTCATCAGCAATAATTGAGTTCTCGTTAAGGAACTGGGTTGGAACAAAAACCTGCACATACTGTGGCACTCCAGGACCGACGTTGCCTACCCCTGAGTTGGTCTACCTCGGTGTTTTGGAGCATAATTTGCCTCCGCTCAGCTACCGATACCTTTTTGTTTATTGATTTTTAAAGTTTGTCCTGTTTTACTACTACTCCGGTGAAGTCGTGGAGGACGGCTAATTATATGAGAGAGTGAGAGAGAGAGAGAGAGAGAGACAGGTTCCCGAGTGACGTGTTAACAACAAACCCTGAGAGATAGCGGTTGGCATTTCCATTCACTTTACTGAGGCGATTCTTTCATACTCCCCGGTTCATGCGATTTATCCCATGGTGCATTTCACCTGCAGTCTCCAAACGAATTTTTGGCAGTTGCCACTTCATTAAACGGGTGTTAAATTATTGTTTTTTCCTGTATTGCTCAAAATCACACAAGGAACGAAAAACACACCACACTTGTGGGGAAAACAGTTGAAGAAATGTTGAGTAAAGCAATTCAGAGCGAGACCCTTTTACAGGCAGTAATGGGTGTCATAAAATGGGATAAATGCAACAGCACACAAAACAGAACACACGTAACCCTCTTCACAGAGCTAGATGGCCACCTCAGAATTACAAAACAACAATACAAACGACTTTGTTCTCGCACAGCAATACGAACTCTCAATGCAAGAACAGATAACACCACTCACTAAATACAGAACGGTTATAAAGAAGGATGCAAATTTGTTCAAATAAATCAAAAACAAAGTAGAATTGAACTAACATAAATGAAAAACAATATCTGCGCATCAGCTAATTGTACAACCACAGCTAGAATGAAGAACAGGAGCAGACAAGTAAAGTTTAACTGCTCAATATGAGAACATAACTAAACTTAGTCTGAGCAAAGCTTGGAGATTTAAAAAAAGTAATAAATTTAAGAAAAAAAGGGGATGGGGGTATAAAGACTTGCAGATCTTGTCAATTGGAATGCTATATAGAATCTGAAATGTAAATTTATTCAGCAAATCTGGATATATTACGCGATAAAGAACACCTATGCAACGCCAGAGGAGCTGAAAAAATAAATAAATAAAAAGCATTGGCCGCTTTTTGCTGGTGTAGGGGTCTTGCGGGAGCACAGCTCGACTTCACTTTAGAAATCTCTGCTTCGTCCCGAGAGTTAAATAATTGTTGAATATAAAACGTTCGAGGCAAAGTGCCTCTCTTTAAGATAACCAAGCAAACATGTTGCTAAATTAACATTTCCCCTGTATATTTATGTATAACGTACTCGACTCGGTCAGTCGTAAATATGAAAATTCACAAATAAAGCAAAATCCCAGTACCTCTTTCGAAAGATCAGCCATTCCGTCCACTGCTGAGCAAAACCCACCAGCACACCTGCAGCCGCCGGTCAATCGTGGAATTTAAAGAGACACGCGCGCTGTGGTCACGCGGCCGCCATCGAAACTCAACACCCAGTGGGGCAGACTGCTAGGCCCAGAGGATGAGTAGATTGGGAACCGAAATGAAAAAGCAAGTCCCTCACAAAGGGATGGGGACATCATACACCCCTACAGGTCCACCTGGGTAACCTGCCAAAGCAGAGTCGCATACCTTTCTTTCTTTCTTTCTTTCTTTCTTTCTTTCTTTTCGCATCTTTTAATCAATTTTAATAATCAATGTATATTATAGCGCCTTTCACAACTAACTGTCTATTATATAGTGTCTTTCGCATCTTTATACTTATTATATAGTGCCTTTCACATCGATTTTGTATTTATATTAAAGTGCCTTTCACATTTATCTATAGACCTACCTTTTATATAGTGCCTTTCACATTTACCTAGCCTATATATTACTTTTTATATGTCTCTGTAATTCTATCTATAAACAGCGCTTAAAACGTATATTTAACATATCATATTTTACATTATTGTGCTTTTCAGATCAGTCTAGCTATACCATTATAAGAAAAAGACAGATATAAGGATAGAGGGATACGTAGGTGTTGAAGACATTTTTATGATAGATAGATAGATAGATAGATAGATAGATAGATAGATAGATAGATAGATAGATAGATAGATAAGTAACAAAAATTTTTGCTGATTTGAATGCCTGTCACTGCTCAATGCTGATTACTTACAACACCAAATTGGTTGCATTAGCTCGTTAAGCCTTGACCTTCATAGACAGGTGTGTCCAATCATGAGATATAAAGGTATTTAAGGTGGTCAATTGCAAGTTGTGCTTCCCTTTGACTCTCCTCTGAAGAGTGACAGCATGGGATCCTCAAAGCAACTCTCAAAAGATCTGAAAACAAAGATTGTTCAGTCTCCTGGTTTAGGGGAAGGCTACAAAAAGCTATCTCAGAGGTTTAAACTGTCAGTTTCAACTGTAAGGAATGGAATCAGGAAATGGAAGGCCACAGGCACAGTTGCTGTTAAACCCAGCAGGTCTGGCAGGCCAGGAAAAATACAGGAGTGGCATATGAGCAGGATTGTGAGAATGGTTACAGACAACAGACAGATCACCTCCAAAGACCTGCAAGAACATCTTGCTGCAGATGGTGTATCTGTACATCGTTCTACAATTCAGCGCAATTTGCACAAAGAACATCTGTATGGCAGGGTGATGAGTAAGAAGCCCTTTCTGTACTCACACCACAAACAGTTGCTTGTTGTATGCAAATGCTCATTTAGACAAGCCAGATTCATTTTGGAACAAAGTGCTTTGGACTGATAAGACAAAAATTGAGTTATTTGGTCAGAACAAACAGCGCTTTGCAAATTTGGTGGAGGTTCCATCATGCTGTGGGGCTGTGTGGCTAGTTCAGGGACTGGGGCCCTTGTTAAAGTTGAGGGTCAGATGAATTCAACCTAATATCAACAAATTCTTCAGGATAATGTTCAAGCATCAGTCACAAAGTTGAAGTTATGCAGGGGTTGGATATTCCAACAAGGCAATGACCCAAAACACAGTTCGAAATCTACAAAGGCATTCATGCAGAGGGAGAAGTACAATGTTCTGGAATGGCCGTCACAGTCCCCTGACTTGAATATCATTGAAAATCTATGGGATGATTTGAAGCAGGCTGTCCATGCTCGGCAGCCATCAAATTGAACTGAACTGGAGAGATTGTGTATGGAAGAATGGTCATAAATACCTTCATCCTGAATCCAGACACTCGTCAGAGGCTATAGGAGGACAGCGTCTAGAGGCTGTTATATTTGTAAAAGGAGGCTCAACTAAGTATTGATGTCATATCTCTGTTGGGGTGCCCAGATTTATGCACCTGTCCAATTTTGTTATGATGCGTATTGCATATTTTCTGTTAATCTAATAAACTTAATGTCACTGCTGAAATGCTACTGTTTCCATAAGGCATGCCATATATTAAAAGGAAGTTGCTACAGCCAATGATAAACAAAAATCCAAAGAATTAAGAGGGGTTCCGAAACTTTTTCATATGACTTTATAAAGATCTACAAAGCGATCAGCTAGCTTTTTGATTGAAATAAGTAGCGCTGTTCACAGCACACATCTCCTGCTAAGCACAGCTTTCTTTACAGTAGCGGGTCGGATTATAAATGAGCTCAATACCAAAGCGCCAGGGCGAAATCGCCCCAGAGCAATAGCGTCCTCTAAAAGCAAACACGTCTACTTCTGGAATGTTTCAGTGTTTCATCTCACGACCTTCCTTTTGGCAGTTTAAAAATAAAAGTCGAAAACATCATTATAGCCCTTCTTGTTACCGTTGACGGGGCTCCAGCCTTATCTTCTGTGCTGTGGTTTCTCAAAGGGCGCGCAGCGTGGGAGCCTCTCTCCTCCGGCAATCCAGCGGCACGATTGTCTGGCCAGCTGGGGACGAGATGCAGTCGGCTCTTTTAAATGAAGGTAAAGCAATACTTTATATTGCGTATGTATATATGATATGAAACTAAAGAGATTTGTAAGTGTAATAAAAGCAGCAAAGTGGAGGTTAAAGTGTTCGCTACTATCGCGGCGCCTGCTAAACCAAATAAATTGAACAAAGCAGAGGTTAGAGGAGCTTGCATGGAAACTTCAAGGTTGCTTTCGATCCACACTGTGACCCTAAGCAGGTCAATGCGCTCCAGACCTTGAAGCGGCCCCGGTCCACATTTGTCGGTGTTGTCGTTTGGAGTACCGAGGCTTCTTTTTGTACTCACGTTATGCAGTCCCGGCACTTCACGCAACCTCCACGGGCGGTAAGAGGTGTAAAACCGACTGTTCCTCGCGACTTAATTGCATGTATCTTGAAGGATGTGAATCCACCAGGTGGAGAGCAGCAGGTTTAGCTTCCGTCTACGACTGTTTGCCTTAAAATGCAGAAACAACTTAAGCAGCGTCGCATCAACCAACTGCACATTTGTGGCGATTGAACAGTTACCTTCTGTTTATATAAAATGCTTTAAGTAGTGAAAAAAGCTTTATATAGATATAATTAACACATAATAACTATCTTGTTTTTCCATGTCAAGTACTTCTTAGCTCTGAATTTTAAAATGTGTCTAAATAAGTGTACTTGATTTGGTTTGACGTACAATGACGCTACACAGTATACAATGAAGTTTGCTTAGATGGAGTCAGTGCCGCTCGAAGCCAATTTGGTGTCCTATAGGTGGGGTGGACGAGTACGTCGCTCCTCGTTGTCCATAACGGATAGTCGCTATTATTAGACTTCGACTACATGTGGTTGCCCCTCGGTGTCCGGAGCACGCGCCCCTTTAATAGGACAAACGGCGCCCTTTAGTGTACATACAGCGGACTTTAATGAAGCGCGCGTCCCATGCGTACGGAGCATGCGCACTTTTATTGTAATAAACGGCGCCCAGCGCGTAACGGTGTCCACTCAGTATCATCATAGTTCATCGACGTTGTCCCCCTCGGGTTTACTTGCGTTAACGGCGCTCTCTCATTATAATCATAGTCTGAATTAAATGCCCCCTCCCGTGTATTCTCGCGTGTGCACTCATTAGCTGATCTCTCTCTCTCTCTCTCTCTCTCTCTCTCTCTCTCTCTCTCTCTCTCTCTCTCACACACACACACATAGACAGCGGTTACTGTAAAGACTCAATCAAACCTGCCTGAGTACATCAGGGCGAGTCTCGGACTAGTTCAAGTGAATCCCTGGATATGTCGCTAGCCCTTTTGCCAGTGCGCCGCTTTCATATCTATCTATCTATCTATCTATCTATCTATCTATCTATCTATCTATCTATCTATCTATCTATCTATCTATCTATCTATCTATCTATCGGAATTTGCAAAAAGGAACTTAAAAGACTGTGAGTAACAACATTCTCTGATTTGATAAATCCTCATTAGTATTATGTCTGGAGTAAAGCAGGACATTAATGTCTATCTATTGTGTGTTTCTTTGGACTCTGATTATCAGTAAGTCAGTCATTTTCCAACTCGCTATATCCTAACACAGGGTTGCGGGGGTCTGCTGGAGCCAATCCCAGCCAGCACAGGGAGCAAGGCAGGAACAAACCCCGGGCAGGACGCCAGCCCACCACAGTGCAGACACACCCACGACAATTTTAAGATTGCAAATGGCCATAACCAGCATGTCTTTGGACTGTGGGAGGAAACCGGAGTACCCGGAGGAAACCCACGCAGACACGGAGAGAATATGCAAACTCCATGCAGAGAGGACCCGGGAAGCGAACCTGGGTCTCCTTACTGCGAGGCAGCAGTGCTACCACTGCGCCACCGTGCCGCCCGACTCTGATTATGCTTGACATTTTTTTTTTTTTATAGCAGGTAGAAGGTGTGCCTATTTGGAACCTCCAGCAGAGCTCTCAACACTTCAGAATGGAAATGTCATTGGCTCTGTCCAGCACTGCCTGAGGACAAAGTGCTGCTATGGGGCATTTCAACTGCTGGATGGCCATGTCATACCTGTTATGCAAGGTATCATCTCGGAAGGGGAAAAAAAGATAGATAGATAGATATGAAAGGCACTATATGATAGATAGATAGATAGATAGATAGATAGATAGATAGATATGAAAGGCACTATATGATAGATAGATATGAAAGGCACTATATGATAGATAGATAGATATGAAAGGCACTATATAATAGATAGATAGATATGAAAGGCACTATATAATAGATAGATAGATATGAAAGGCACTATATGATAGATAGATATGAAAGGCACTATATGATTGATAGATAGATAGATAGATAGATAGATAGATAGATAGATAGATAGATATGAAAGGCACTATATGATAGATAGATAGATAGATATGAAAGGCACTATATGATAGATAGATAGATAGATAGATAGATAGATAGATGTAAATGTGTTGATAAGTAGATACGATACTGTAAGTACTATTTAGTACAGAAAATATCAGTGGTTCTCAACCTGGGGGTGGGGGTCACAGCCCACTAGGAGGCCCCAGTAAATTTCAATGGCAGCCAAAAGTTGATTGAAAATAATTAAATGTGACTGTCACTGATGGAAACACTCCACTGCAGCAATTAATTCTGCAATATAAAAATGACTTTTGATTTTTTTAATTTTAAAAATACATAATTAATTTATTTAATTTAATTAATTTAAAAAGTAATACTTAAGCTGCGTGAGTGATGAGGAGCTTTTCTTGTCATCAAAAATATCTGCCATGATAAATTCTGTGTTTTGATAATTACTGGTAATCATTTTACGTTATGATTTAAAAATCTTGTAAAAATAGCTTATTTAATAAAATATACAGACAGTTTTTGAAATGGGCATTTTCAAATTTTCCATTATGCATTCAAAAAAACACAGTGGGTATGGCAGCGTTAGTAGCAAACTTGCTTTTGTAAATTGTATGGACAGAGAGAAGGACAGCATGGAGAGTTGTTGTACCTGCCAGGTCATGGAGCTGTGGTTTAAGGTAGGACTCCTAATGCGGCCGAGTGGGAGCTCCAACTCCCTCAGTCACAGGTACCAAAGTGGATGGCTGCTATATATTGTCCCACATGTGCAAATGGGAGACAGCTTATGGGCTCAGTTGATGGTAATTACCTGCCGAACCAAGGGTTGGCGCTGTGTGCTAATGCCTTTTGTTTTTCTCCCTCTGCAGACTGGACGATTGACGGCCCTACCATCTCTGACGTCACTTTCAATGCCCCGGTCTCCTGGACCTGCCCCTTCCTGCCTGGATTTTTAAGGATTGCAGTACCCTCATCAGTTACAAAAGAGGTCCTGCTCTTCTTTCTCTTCCGGCATGATCCTACCGACTACACCACTTTAAGAAAGAGGAAGTACAAATAAAAATGGGTTGGGCAAGCTGTGCCCGTATATAGCCAAAAACAACAAGAAACAACAGACTTTCCCAAAAAAAAAAACACCAAAGTGATGCCCCTAAGATGGCCAAACTTCCAGTCTTATGAGCTTCCAGCAGGAAGGGGCAGGTCCAGGATAGGCCAGACATCGGAAGGGATGGTAGAGCCGTCAATCTTCCGGTCTGCAGAAAGAGAAAAAAAGAAGACATTAGCACACAGCGCCAGCCTCTGGTTCAACGGGTAATTACCATCAACTGAGCCCTTAAGCTGCCTCCCAAATGTCACACGTGACAACAGTATATACTGTATAGTGGGTTCTCTGGAAGGGGTGAAACTTCTGGGTTTGGAGGGGGAGTGTTGCAGGACACAAGATTTGCCCCTCAGAACTGTGGATGGATGGAGGAAGGTGTTAGAAACAGCATCCCTCTCTCGACTCTTAGTGTTTAGTGTTCAAGAGCCTTGAAGGTGTCCCACAATAAATGTGAGCTCAGAAACGAGCACCCACAGCCAAAGAGCAAGAGGGTTAAAATCATGAGCTGTGTAGGGTGGCTTGACGTGTTCTTGTAGAACGCTGGGGGGATCCAGGAGAAGTAAAGGTTGAGAACCACTGTGATAAATAGAAAGAAATGAAAGGCATTATACAAAATACAAAACTACAGAGACAGACAGAGCTGCGCCAGCCATGATGGGTACCTGTGGATCTGATGCCCATTTCTCACTTTGTCTCCAGCCTGCACTGAAGTTGATAACTTCTGTTGGGAGCCGCAATGCGTCTTCACCCGTCTGAAACCCCTCAACTACACAATTTGTTATTGCAACTCAGATCTGTGCAACTCAAACATTTCCAAGATGATGACAGGTGAGGTTATTCATCTTTTCGTTTCCTTTTTAATTTTTTTTTTCCCCAGACATTTCATAAAGTAAAAGTCAGTTAATCTCGTGTTGGGATGTTTTTCTGTTCATTAAGTTCCCTGCACCTGCCTTCATAGTTGTGCCAATGACGTGTTAGGAGCCTCATTTTTATGAGCAGATGTGAGAGTGAGACTTCATTAAAAACATTTTCGTTTTCCTCTTTATCTGTATTCTCCACCTGCGGGTGACCTCCCCCGGCTGCTCATCACTTAGAGACCTTGAACATTTTTCCACAGCTCTTCTCCTTCTTTAAAACACACAGCATCTCCTCCCCTTCCTCCTCCTCCTCCACCACCAGCAAGCCAAACCCTGCTACCCTGCTAAACACTTCTAAACACTGACAGACTGAGGAGATCGTTCCTCCCCCAAACTATGTGACTCTTCAATTCCACCCATTAAAATGTTAACATTATTCAAAGTTATTGTCTGTTTTTACCAACATTGTTATCAATCTTTAATTTAATATTGGTTTTATATATCAGTATGCTGCTGCTGGAGTATGTGAATTTCTAAACTACAGGCCCTCCATTCAGTTTATTAGACCTTTATTTAAATCAGATCCCCAATTATATTTCATCTCATGTAGCGTCTCCCATGAAATCCTGAATCACATTTGTTAATCGTTATTGGCAGGCAACTTTCAACATTTTACATATAGCGCCTTACAGTGCGTTCAGAGAGTCTTCAGACATCTGTACTTTTTTCATATTTTGTTATGTTGCACTCTTCTGCTGAAATTGTTCACATTCGTTTTTTCCTTCATCGAGTAATGCTCAGGACCCCAGGATGACAAAATGAAAACAGGATTTTTGGAATGTTTGCTAATTTATTAAAACTTAAAAAAAAAACCTGAGATATCCCATTGATTTCATTCAATTGAATTGAAGCACCATTGGCAGAAATTCCAGCCTGAAGTCTTCTTGGGTTTGACAAGAAAAGCTTCACACCCCTGGATTTGGGGATTTTCTGACATTCTTCTCTGCAAATTCTCTCAAGTTCCGTCCGGTTGAATGGAGACCATCAGTGGTTGGCTATTGTCAGGTCTTTCCAGAAATGTTCAACTGGGTTCAAGCCCAGGCTCTTGCTGGGCCACTCAAGGACATTCACAGAGTTGTCCTGAAGCCACTAGTGTATTGTCTTTGATTTGTGCTCAGGGTCATTAAACCTTCAGCCCAGTCTGAGGTCCCGAGTGCTCTGTAGCAGGTCTTCATTACTGTAAGGACATCTCTGTACTCTGCTCTGTTCAGCTTTTCCTCAAACATGACTAGTTTCGCAGACCCTGACATTGAAAAACAACCCAACAGCATGAAGCTGCCACCACCATGCTTCACCATTGGAATGGCAACGCAGAGGCAGGTCCTGCTTTACTCCAGACATGATGCTGATCAGAGGCGTGACCACTTTGGGCTGGGGTGGGCACTGCCCCCCCAGAGACAAGCCGTGCCCCCCCTGTGAAATGCTCTGTCTGTCCAATGAAAACCCTGGAGAAGAATAACATTTGATTTTCAAAACTGAGTTGCTTTCCGTTCGGCCCGTTTGAATTTGGGGCGTATCCGTCAGTGTCTCCTCCACTAGACAGGCACCGTGCTGCTCACAGTTCACTTCACCGCACATTTTGCAGCACGTTTTGAACTGTTGACCGCATTCTTTAATTAAAACAGCGTATACGTTCCATTCTTCTTTTATTTTCTGGTTGGTAACACCAAAGGCTATGCATAGGTGACTTATTAAAAAGCAGACATCTTCAACCTCTGACCCTCTGCAAGCTGCTGGCTCCACGGTTGAGCCAGGCACCACTGCTACCAACACGGAGCACAGCGCACCCACATCGGGAACTGAAACCCCAAAAGATGTAGATAAGCCTACACAATCCTCCAGCTCTGCGCCCGTGTCGGGTACTCCAAACCTCTGCCTTCAACAAAATATACAGTCCGGTCTGCCTGACTTAAATATGGATAGCACATCCCAGCCCATTTTAATTATCCCAAGCGCGCATTCGGAAAGACACTCAGATGTTTTAGTGCAAGCTGGTATCAGTCTCGACCATGGCTTGAATATTCTGTTGTCCGTGATGCCAGCTTTTTCTTTGCCTGCTACAAATTTAGTGTTTCCAATTCAGACCGCGAGGACATATTCACCAAACACGGCTACACTAATTGGAAAAAAGCTCTTAAAAAAGACGGTGGCGGCTTCCACAAACACGTGTCTAGTAGACACGTGTTTGTGGAAGCCGCCACCGTCTTTTTTAAGAGCTTTTTTCCAATTAGTGATGGGAAGTTCGGATCATTTTACCGACTCGGACCTTTGAGTCTCGTTCAGCAAAATGAACGAATCTTTTTTCGAGTCATTTCATTAATTTCGTTCATTTTAGCAAAATATAATTAAAATGTTACCTGTTAGCTCCCTAACACATCTACTGCTTACACAAATGTTGATCACACTACAAACAAGACAAAACTATAATGGTATAAGTAACAGAAAATATTAATTAATTGTTTACCTGGTTCTTTAGTCTATGATTCGCTACTACTGAGCCGGTAAGTGGTCACGTGACAAAAGAACGAACGACTCGAAAGACTCGAGGAATGAACTAATCAATTCTCTTTCCGGCTCAGACTGCTTAGGTTAAGTTTATGGGACTGTCACGTGATGAACGAACGACTCAAACCGAAGACTCGAGAGATGAACTAATCAATTCTCTTTCCGGCTCAGACTGAGTTGGTTAAGCTTATGGGGCTGTCACGTGATGAACGAACGACTCGAAAAACCCAAAGACTCAAAAAAAACTATAGAAAGTTGCACAAATGCGCATGCGCGACTGAACGAATCACTCCCACGAGACGACTCGTTCTTCCCGAGTCACATTAAAGATTCGTTCAAAATGAACGAATCGTTCAAGAACGACCCATCACTAGTGTCTAGTATCCCGCACGTCAGAGCCATGTCTGCATCACAGCACTCATTGGTGTGTCTTCAGCTGCATGAGAAAGCTCTTTCTCTACTTTGAACCGCATTCTCACTCCACTCCGCCGAACAATGCTGCATTCAAGGAAGAGAAATTTAGTCATTCTGGCACATGAGAAAAACATCACAGAAAATCTAAACATGAATGAATTTATTTCAGAATTTGCCAAGAGTAACCGCAGACTGGTCCTGTAGATAATATCCAGGTTAAACACTGATGTCCTATGGCCTCCCATGACTACAATAAGCCACGTTTCTGTTCTTGCTCTCATATGTTGTATACATTTGACTTTATTGATATTTATTGATATTTACCTTGTAGATGTAGTTCTATGTTTGTTCACAAAAAATAATAATACAAGTTCCATTGCCTCTGTTCATTTTATTGAACAATAGGTTATGATTTATGCCACAATTTTTGCTTTTATATGTTATATAAAACTATGTTGTTATTATTAATTGACTCCCCTACAAAAATGGGGATGGATGGATGGATATTTTTTGCCCCCCCAGACAAGCCAAATGCCCACCCACACATGATGTTCTGGTCACACCTCTGATGCTGATGTGGATTACATCAAACCACAGAATGTTGTTTCTCACAGTCTGAGAGTCCTTTAGGTTCTTTTTTTGCAAATTCAGATAGATAGATAGATAGATAGATAGATAGATAGATAGATAGATAGATAGATAGATAGATAGATAGATAGATAGATAGATAGATAGATAGATAGATAGATAGATAGATAGATAGATAATAAATTCCGTTTTACTTTGATTGAGATTTAGAGAATTGTCTACCATCTAGAATCTTTAGTACATAAAGACAATTGTGCAGTCGATTAATTGCAGAGTTACAAAACAGAAATATAAACCTGTGTATCATCGGCATAGCAGTGAAAAAAAATATTTTACATTTCCTGAAAATAGCTCCTATAGGATGATGATATGTAGAAAATAAAATAGGACCATCTCAGTGATGATCAGTAGAAATGGATGTAGCACTGAGGCAGATTTCACATGCCAAGGTAAGGGTCTAAATTGTTTGTGTCAATGGAATAGTCAGTCAGTCAGTCGGTCATTGTCCAACCAGCTATATCCTAACACAGGGTCACATGGGTCTGCTGGAGCCAATCAGAGGCCAACACAGGGAGCAAGGCAGGAACAAGCCCTGGGCATGGCGCCAGGCCACCGCAGGGCACACACACACATCCACATACACACACACCCACACACCAAGCACACACAATGCACCTAACCTGCATGACTTTGGACTGTGGGAGGAAAACGGAGGACCCAGAGGAAACCAACGCAGACACGGGGAGAACATGCAAACTTCACGCAAGGGAGGACCCAGGAAGCGAACCTCAATGGAATAGTTCAGTTTTTATTTCCAATATATTTGCATACATTTCTAAAAGGTTTGATTTGTCATACTGCATGTTTCTTCATGTGGGGAAAAAGAAATTAAAATGATTTTAACAAAAGGCTGCAACATAACAAAATATGTAAAAAGTGAAGGGGTCTGAATATTTTCAGAATCCACTGTAGATTCCACATTTTCACAAAGCTCCACACTGACCTGCAGTTGATTCCATTTCAGATCTCAGTAACAGATTTTGCTGCTCTTTCTTATTATTCTGTACATGTCAGCATTTGGTCGTAGCATTGCAGCTTTTTAAAACCCTCATCTCTACCTAAACTTACATCTTCTTACCTTTTTTTCAGATTCCGCCAGTGAGTTGCAGGTTACAGATGGGCTGAAGGTGCTCATAGGTTTGCTGTGTCTGCTGATGATCCTTGTGATTGCCCTAATTCTGTGGACGCTGCATGTTAAGCGAAACACTCCTTCACCTTTCTGTTTTGGACCCTTCCGGTGCCTCTTAGATTTTGTCCTTGCAGGAGGAACTACCAGTGCAGGTAATTGGGGAAGTGGGGGGGCCTGTTTGTCCACTTAAGGTTTGATCATTTTGCTTGTGAAGTTAGGAGCAGTGATGGCCATCTAGTGGCTGAGATGACCAGATAAAAAAGAGAGACACAGTGGCCGCTGTGCGCCTGGGGCAGTGCTGTCTGCCACTTATCTAGAGAAGGTGGAAGGTCCATTAGCTATGGGGGTGGCCTGGCTGTGGTTTATAGATCTACATTGACAATGAAGGAACTCTCCTTTTTTGAAGTCACATCTTTTGAATACAATCATATGAAAAAGTCTGGGAACCCCTCTCAGCCTGCATAATAATTGACTCTCCTTTCAACAAAAAAGATAACAGTAGTATGTCTTTCATTTCCTAGGAACATCTGAGTACTGGGGTGTTTTCCCGAACAAAGATTTTTAGTGACGCAGTATTTAGTTGTATGAAATTAAATCAAATGTGAAAAACTGGCTGTGCAAAAATTTGGGTCCCCTTGTCATTTTGCTGATTTGAATGCCTGTCACTGCTCAATGCTGATTACTGGCAACACAAAATTGGTTGGATGAGCTTGTTAAGCCTTGAACTTCATAGACAGGTGTGTCCAATCATGAGATATAAAGGGATTTAAGGTGGTCAATTGCAAGTTGTGCTGCCTTCCCTTTGACTCTCCTCTGAAGAGTGACAGCATGGGATCCTCAAAGCAACTCTCAAAAGATCTGAAAACAAAGATTGTTCAGTCTCATGGTTTAGGAGAAGGCTACAAAAAGCTACCTCAGAGGTTTAAACTGTCAGTTTCAACTGTAAGGAATGGAATCAACTGTAAGGAATGGAATCAGGAAATGGAAGGCCACAGGCACAGTTGCTGTTAAACCCAGCAGGTCTGGCAGGCCAAGAAAAATACAGGAGCGGCATATGAGCAGGATTGTGAGAATGGTTACAGACAACCCACAGATCACCTCCAAAGACCTGCAAGAACATCTTGCTGCTGATGGTGTATCTGTACAAAGAACATCTGTATGGCTGGGTGATGAGAAAGAAGCCCTTTCTGCACTCACACCACAAACAGAGTCGCTTGTTGTATGCCAATGCTCATTTAGACAAGCCAGATTAATTTTGGAACAAAGTGCTTTGGACTGATGAGACAAAGTTGAGTTATTTGGTCATAACAAAAAGCTCTTTGCATGGCGGAAGAAGAACACCTGCTACCTACTGTCAAATTTGGTGGAGGTTCCATCATGCTGTGGGGCTGTGTGGCTAGTTCAGGGACTGGGGCCTTTGTTAAAGTCGAGGGTCGGATGAATTCAACCCAATATCAACACATTCTTCAGGATAATCTTCAAGCATCAGTCACAAAACTGAAGTTATGCAGGGATTGGATATTCCAACAAGACAATGACCCAAAACACATTTGGAAATCTACAAAGGCATTCATGCAGAGGGAGAAATACAATGTTCTGGAATGGCCATCACAGTCCCCTGACTTGAATATCATCGAAAATCTATGGGATGATTTGAAGTAGGCTGTCTATGCTCGGCATCCATCAAATTTAACTGAACTGGAGAGATTTTGTATGGAAGAATGGTCAAAAATACCTCCATCCAGAATCCAGATACTCATCAGAGGCTATAGGAGGACAGCATCTAGAGGCTGTTATATTTGCAAAAGGAGGCTCAACTAAGTTTTGATGTCATATCTCTGTTGGGGTCCGCAAATTTATGCAATTGTCTAATTTTGTTATGATGCATATTGCATATTTTCTGTTAATCCAATAAACTTAATGTCACTACTGAAATACTACTGTTTCCATAAGGCATGTCATATATGAAAAGGAAGTTGCTACTTTGAAAGCTCAGCCAATGATAAACAAAAATCCAAAGAATTAAGAGGGGTTCCCAAACTTTTTCATATTACTCTGTATTGCTGTTAAAATGGTTTCCTCCCCTCCTGTACTGCTGTTGTTAGTTTATCGCCCTCCCAAATCTGTGGTGAACTTTCTGTCTGAATTTAATGAACTTCTCACTGTCATCTCATCTCTTTGCCCTGCTGTAATTTTACTTGGTGATTTTAATATTCATGTTGATATCAACTGCTCTCTTACAGCTGAATTCATCTCAACTTTGGATTGTTTTGACTTAACACAGCATGTGGATTTCCCCACTCATACTCAGGGTCATATTCTTGACTTGCTTTGTTCAAATGGCTTGACTAATGTCTCTGTCTCAGGTTCAGTCTCTGGTATTTCTGATCATAAGATTATTGAATGTAACTTTAGCATTGTTATCACTAAATCTGTTAAGAAAAAGTCTGTCTCCTATTGCAACATTAGGTCTGTTAATTCTGATTTGTTTGCTGCTTCCCTTCTGTCTTCGTCTCTTTCTGAATTGCATAGTGTTCCCTCTCCTGAAAACATGGTTTCCCTTTATAACAGCTGTGTTTCCCAACTGTTAGATAACTTTGCTCCCTTAAGGACTGGGTATGTTCCAGCCTCCCACTCTTGTCCCTGGTACACCGGTGAGCTCAGAACTATGAAAGCCACTAGCCGGCGTCTTGAAGGGCTTTATAAGAACACGGGCCTCGTAGTTCATTCACAGCTTTACACTGAGCACCTACTTAAATATAGGGATGCCCTTAACACTGCTCGCTCCAACTATTATTCCTCCATCATAAATGGTGCTAAGTCTAGGCCTAGAACTCTTTTTAGAACTGTTAATAAACTCCTCCAACCCCCTCCTCTGGCAGGCCCCAACACAACTGAACAGTGTCAGGCTTTCTTACATTTCTTTAATACCAAAATTGATCAAATCTATCACAGTTTCCTCTCCACACCGCAGTCACTCACTCATTCTGATCTGCCATCTCCATCATCAAGCCTCGCTTGTTTCTCATCTGTTGACTCTCTTGCCATCTCTGAACTTATTAATAAGTCTAATGCCTCCTCCTGTCTTCTTGATCCTACCCCCACTTCTCTGCTTAAGACATCCATCCATCCATCCATTTTCCAACCCGCTGAATCCGAACACAGGGTCACGGGGGTCTGCTGGAGCCAATCCCAGCCAACACAGAGCACAAGGCAGGAACCAATCCCGGGCAGGGTGCCAACCCACCGCAGTGCTTAAGACATGCTCATCCATAATTAGGATTCTTATTGCCTCATTGGTAAATGCATGTTTCATTTCAGGTTCTGTCCCTACTGCCCTCAAAACTGCTGCAGTTACCCCAATCCTTAAAAAACCTGACCTGGATCCTTCCTTTCTCTCCAGTTACAGGCCTATCTTTAATCTCCCTTTTTTGGCTAAGGTGATGGAACGCGTGGTTGCTACACAACTCCATGCTTTTCTTCTAGACAATACACTCTATGAGCCTTTTCAGTCTGGCTTTCGTACACAGCACAGCACTGAGACAGCTCTTCTCTGTGTAGTCAATGATCTTCTCCGGTCCGCAGATTGCGGTTACCTTAATATTCTCCTTCTTCTTGACTTAAGTGCAGCATTTGACACTGTTAACTATGAAATCCTCCTGTCACGTCTCTCTGCTGCAGGCATCTCTGGCTTAGCCCTCCAATGGCTCACATCATATCTTTCTAACAGTTTGTCACACTTGGCCGATAGAAATCCTCCACCTCACCTGTGTCGCGTGGTGTCCCTCAGGGTTTAGTCCTTTGGCCATTACTTTTTCTACTTTATATTCTTCCTTTGGGTCAGATTATTTGCAGATGTTATGCAGACGATATACAGCTATATCTTAGTACAGACTCCCCTACAGATTCACCTCCCAGCACACTCACGGAATGATTCACTGATCTTAAGCTATGAATGGAAAAAAACTTTCTCAAACTTAATGCCAGTAAAACTGAAGTGTTACTGGTAGGTCCAAAATCCCAACTTTCTAAGGCTTCCAATTTCTCTGTTTCTGTTGATGGTCCGCTTGTCACACCTGCTCCTGTTGTCAGAAATCTTGGTGTTTTGTTTGATTCATCACTTAACTTTGAGCTACACATGAGGTCTCTTTCCAAAATTTCATTCTATCATCTCCGTAACATTGCCCGCCTCCGTCCATTTCTGTCCTTGTCTGATGCTCAAACTCTGGTTCATTGTTTCATAATGTCTCGTATTGATTACTGTAATTCCTGCAAAATCTATACAGAAGCTACATTATATTCAGAACTCCACAGAAAGCATTTTGCTCACATCTCTCCTGTTCTCTCCCAGCTTCACTGGTTACCAATCAAGGAGTAAATTCAAGATTCTGCTTCTCACCTTCAAAGCCCTCCATAACCTCACCCCCCTCTACCTCACTCAGCTCCTTACACTCTTTCTCGCTCTCTCAGGTCCTCTCCTTACCTTCCCACACCCCAGACTCTCCAGGTAATTCAGTGCTATAGCACCTCAATTCTGGAACTCTCTTCCTCAGTCTCTCCGAGTTTGATCCTGTTTCTGCACTTTTAAATCGCAGCTGAAAACTTTCCTCTTCTACGAACTTTTGTCATCTGTGTAATTTTTTTTTTTTACTCTGTATGTAAAGTGACCTTGGGTTTGTGAAAGGCGCTCAATAAATGTAACCTATTATTATTATTATTATTTATGAAATCCTGCTTCTTAAACATTGACCTCCAAAATGTACAGGATAGGACAGCTTGGCTGAGATGTTCAGACAGCAGAAACTGAATAATTATATCACAAGGGGATATTCATTGTCTCCCATCTGATTTCAAAGACGCGGCACAGTGGTGCAGTGGGTAGCGCTGCTGCCTCGCAGTTAGGAGATCTGGGTTCACTTCCCGGGTCCTCCCTGCGTGGAGTTTGCATGTTCTCTCCGTGTCTGCGTGGGTTTCCTCCGGGCGCTCCGGTTTCCTCCCACAGTCCAAAGACATGCAGGTTAGGTGGATTGGCGATTCTAAATTGGCCCTAGTGTGTGCTTGGTGTGTGGGTGTGTTTGTGTGTGTCCTGCGGTGGGTTGGCACCCTGCCCAGGATTGGTTCCTGCCTTGTGCCCTGTGTTGGCTGGGATTGGCTCCAGCAGACTCCCGTGACCCTGTGTTTGGATTCAGCGGGTTGGAAAATGGATGGATGATAAAATGGCATTAGCTGGATGTGTTGTGTCATATGATTTATCCACTGCTTTTGAAAAGCTTATGGTTACACCCCTCTTGTGTCCAAATCAAAATATGTCAAGCTTAATCATCTTCTACCAGCAATTAATACCAGCATATTGAGTGTTTAGAGCAGGGGTGTCGAACTCCAGGCCTGGAGGGCCGCAGCAGCTGCAGGTTTTTATTCTAACCCTTTTCCTAATCAGTGACCCAGTTTCAATACTAAATAACTTCTTTTCCCTTCATTTTAATAGCCCTGTTTTTAAGGATTCAGTGCTCTGAATTGATTTCTTTCTTCATTAAATGACAGCCAAACAGAAATGAGACATGAAACAAGCCAACAGATGTTAAGCTAAATTGAGGCTTCAAACTCCAACCAGTTTCACTTGAATCACTTTCTTAATGAGAAGCCGTTTCTTGCTTTTATTTAAACCCGTTATTTAATTCCATGGCTTGTTGCTTCTCTCATGCTGCCACAGCAGACATTTCCAAAACTGTTGATTTTCTGTTTTTTCTAAGAACATCATCAAAATGTTTTGGTGACCTGAGAGATCAGCCTTACTGAGATCTTCACCTTTCTTTATTTTCAGATATTGTGGCAAAGGTGAATTGGTCATGTGGTGGCTTGTTTTGTGTCTATTATTTAGCTACTAATTAAGGAAAAAGGCCTGAGTCAAGTTAATTAAAACTAAGGCAAAATAAGTAAATTAGCAGCAAAAACTGGTCACTAATTAAGAAGATGGTTAGAATGAAAACCTGCAGCCACTGCGGCCCTCCAGGACTGGAGTTCGACACCCGTGGTTTAGAGGATGTGAGAGGAATTGTCCAGAATAAAAACTGCTCCTGTCTTGTGAGAACAAATAATTATTTCATGGGAGTAAGATCTGAGTGTGCACAGAAATGGTCTTGTGGGAACAAGTACAGAGACCCGTAAGTCCCTACGAGAAGAGGCCCAAACTTAAACCACCTATAATTCTAAACTCAGTTGCAGTGGTAAGGGTTTTGGGACCCCTTCTCTAGTTGTGTTTTCTACTGTATTTAGAACTGATGATGAGGTCCTTTAAGCCATAAGCGATAGGAGAACTCCCACTGATCCTGCACTCTGCATGTAAACACTGCAAGTGGAGCAGTCACTGGTCAGGTCAGCTGTGCTCTGTCGCCTTTTTTGTGCAGTACTGATGGGCCACTGCACTCTACCCCTATACAGTGCAAATCCTGATGATTACGCCAATGGATCACCACTCTTTTTTGTGCTGCACTGATGGGCCATTACACTGCACCCCTCCATAGTGCAAATCCTGATGACTACGCCAATGGATCCCCATCCCTTTTTGTGCAGGACTGATGGGCCACTATACTCAACCCGTCTACAGTGCAAATCCTAACGACTACGCCAATGGATCCCCACCCTTTTTTGTGCAGCACTGATGGGCCACTACACTTTACCCCTATACAGTGCAAATCCTGACGACTATGCCAATGGATCCCCATCCCTTTTTGTGCAGCACTGATGGGCCACTATACTCAACCTGCCTACAGTGCAAATCCTGACGACTACGCCAATGGATCCCCACCCTTTTGTGCAGCACTGATGGGCCACTACACTTTACCCCTATACAGTGCAAATCCTGACGACTACGCCAATGGATCCCCATCCCTTTTTGTGCAGCACTGATGGGCCACTATACTCAACCTGCCTACAGTGCAAATCCTGACGACTACGCCAATGGATCCCCACCCTTTTGTGCAGCACTGATGGGCCACTACACTTTACCCCTATACAGTGCAAATCCTGACGACTACGCCAATGGATCCCCATCCCTTTTTGTGCAGGACTGATGGGCCACTATACTCAACCCGCCTACAGTGCAAATCCTGACGACTACGCCAATGGATCCCCACCCTTTTTTGTGCAGCACTGATGGGCCACTACACTTTACCCCTATACAGTGCAAATCCTGACGACTACGCCAATGGATCCCCATCCCTTTTTGTGCAGCACTGATGGGCCACTACACTTTACCCCTATACAGTGCAAATCCTGACGACTACGCCAATGGATCCCCATCCCTTTTTGTGCAGGACTGATGGGCCACTATACTCAACCCGCCTACAGTGCAAATCCTGACGACTACGCCAATGGATCCCCACCCTTTTTTGTGCAGCACTGATGGGCCACTACACTTTACCCCTATACAGTGCAAATCCTGACGACTACGCCAATGGATCCCTGCCCTTTTTTTGCAGCACTGATGGGCCACTGCACTCCATTCATCCACAGTGCAGTTCCTGATGAATACCCTTTGATTTATCACTGTGGACAAGTAGAGTATGGTGGCCCTTTTGGTGCTGTGCAGAACGGGTGTGAATCTATCAGGATTTGCACAGCTTTTTTTTTTTTTTTTGCAGCCTGGTGACAAGAACTGCACACAACACTCCATATGCGGCCTCACTAGTGCATTCTATAGTGTGAGCATAGCAATCCTTGCTTAATATTCAACTGTTTTTATGATATAACCTAACATTTTCTTTTCTTTTCTAATTGCTTCTGTGCTTTGCTTAGATGGTGAAAATGTTGGGGCAATGTAAAGCCCTAATTCCTTTTCAGAGGTTGCAGTACAGTGTCTCCCATGTTGTATTTATAGTTGATGTTCTTTTTTTTCAGTTGTACCACTTTGCACATTTGTACATTAAGCAACATTGTTAGAACATTAGAACACTCTAGACGAGAACAGGCCATTTAGTCCAACAAAGCTCGCCAGTCCTATCCTCTTATTTCTTCCAAAAAAACATCAAGTCGAGTCTTGAAAGTCCCTAAGGTCTTACTGTCTATCACACTACTTGGTCACTTATTCCAAGTGTCTATCGTTTTTTGTGTAAAGAAAAACATCCTAATGTTTGTACAAAATTTACCCTTAACAAGTTTTCAACTGTGCCCCCGTGTTCTTGATGAACTCATTTTAAAGTCACCGTCTCGACCCACTGTACTAATTCCCTTCATAATTTTAAACACTTCAGTCAGGTCTCCTCTTCGTTTTCTTTTGCTTAAACTGTAAAGGCTCAGCTCTTTTAACCCTTTGAGGGCTGAATATTTTTTCTGAAGTTTTCTGAAAAGCATGCAAAGCAAGGGTGTCACACATAAATCAGAATAAAATGTCTGCTGCTGCATGAGACGCCTGTGTCTCTCGATGGCCAGCAGGGATGCACAGTGGGCTGGCTGCCTTGCTGTCTTTACGTGGATGGTGGGCGATGGTGGCAGTCGCAGTGAGACGCAATCTGTCATTGTAAGCGGCTGTCCTGAAGGTGCATTAGCTACATGAAGGTGTTCAGCACCACAATGAGCTGGGGACCGATCAGCTTCATGCTGGGACCCCTTTCATTATCCATCTCTGGATCACTTGCATCATAAGTAGAGCGTAGTATTACACTTTGGTCGATGTCGTTACAGAGGCTGTTTGCTCTTTGCTACTCTTTTCACGCGCAGGGAATCGAGGTCAAGGCAATAAAGAGAACATTCCTTCTGACAAAAAGAGTCCAACTAAAACGTAATGGTGAGTTTTGTCAAAGCTCACAGCTGAGTACTGTCCTCTGCCTCTGAATGTTGACAAAAGTTGACATCCGCCCTGAAAGAGTTAATCTTTCCTGATAATTCAACCCCTGTAGCCCTAGAATCAGCCTAGTCGCTCTTCTCTGAACCTTTTCCAAGTGTCCAAGTGTATCCAACTGTCTGCCCAAATCTGAAGATTGTCCAAGTCATTCTTAATTTTTTGTTGCATCCTCAGTGTCTGCCAATCTTACAGTTTTAGCATTATCTGCAAATTTCACAACTTTAGCAAATGGATCTAAATCCATAGCATTAGTATAAATCAGTAATGGACAGACCCCTGAGGGACCCCACTTTTGACGTAACTCTGTTCTTCTCTTATCTGTACTTTTTGTTTCCTATCAGTTAACAAACTAAAGATCTAGTTTTGTAGGTCACCTCTAATGCCTATAGCTGTTAGTTTCGGAATCAATCTTTGGTGTGGGATGACCATATCAAGTACATCATGTCATATGCTTCGTTTTTGTCAAATATTGACGTTGCCTGTTCAAAAAAATCTAAAAGATTGATTTTTCAAGATCCTCTCATAAACCCAGCTTGGCTGTTATGTAGTCTGTTATTTTCATATAGGAACTTTACGAATTAATCACCGTGGGGTGGGAATGGGTGATCAGTTAATAAATGTAATACAACTGGGGCCAGGAGGAGCAGCAAGGGAGGAAGAAAAAGGATTTATGTGCAGTAGCAGGTGCAGGGAAGGGGTTTAGTTTTTGGAGAGATCAAATTGTGAAAGGTCAGTGGTTGGAGAGATCCAATATGTAAGAAAGTAAGACGGGTGCGATTGAGACAAAAGATAAGTGTGGCCCACAAAAGGAAGGAAAGAAATTAAGATTCTTTTAATGAGCTTGGGGGATTTTAACAAACTTTGAGCTGCGAGAGCACGAGAGCGATGGAATTTGTGGAAAAAGCACAAAGATACAAAAACGAAACGTTTGGGATTCCATCCCGTTTATTAACAACTAGGGGGGCTCCTCCCCCTGCTCGCTTCGCTCGCCAACCCCTGGTGTTGGGTAACCCGAAATACATTGATGTATGTATGAGATATATTGGAGTGTAAAGGTGTAGATGATGAACAAAGAAAGTAAAGAACCCATAGCATGGCACATTAGAAAGATATATTGGAATATTTCTTTATACACAACATTTGTAGTAAAGATGGTGTGTTGTCCTTGAATAAGTTCTCCTTGGTATGGAGTATCTTTATCTAGGCAGGCTCGTTTTTGTATCTCCGTCAGTTGTTGTATTTCGTCAGTTGTGGTCTTTCGTTTTGAACCTGTGCCTGCTTTGCTTCCGCAGTTTCAGATGCGCGTTGTAGCCATCCATGTTCATTGTATTTGTCCATGCTGGCTCGCTTTTGTAGCTCCGTTAGTCGAGCTGTTTGGTTTTGGAGCCGAGACAGTTTTGCTTCCACGGTTTCAGACGCGCGTTGTAGGCGCCTACGTATCCATGCGGGCTCGTTTTTGTAGCTCCGTCAGAGGTTCATTCGTTGATAGATTGCGTCCTCTTGATCTAACATGTACTGTAGATCTGTGCATATTTGCGTTCGTGATTTGGCTCAGGGTGCACTGTTCCAATCCGATGTAATATTTGTCCACATACGTGAAAGCAGTATGGGCCATTGCCAGCTGGTGGCCAGATATTTACCTCGGTAGATGCAAAAGCAAACTATTGTAGGATCTAATGCAGTCCATAACTCCTGCTTTGCAGACGCGCATTGTAGGCGCCTGCGTTCATTGATTTTATCTAGGCGGGCTCGTTTTTGTACCTCCGTCAGTTGTGGTATTTCATTTTGAACCCGTGCCTGCTTTTTTCCGCAGTTTCAGATGCGCGTTGTAGGCGTCCATGTTCACTGTATTTGTCCATGCGGGCTCGCTTTTGTAGCTCCGTTAGTCGAGCTGTTTGGTTTTGGAGCCGAGACAGTTTTGCTTCCGCGGTTTCAGACGCGCGTTGTAAGTGCCTACGTATCCATGCGGGCTTGTTGTTGTAGCTCCGTTAATTGAGCTGGATCGTTTTGGAGCCGTGACCGTGACTCCATTAGTTATCCGTTGTCTACCGTTAGTAATATGGATAATTGCACTTACTGTTAATACGGAGCGTTTTCTGTGGTTGTACTGTTAATAATGCATAACTGTAATGTGATCCACATATGCTATATGGTTTGGACGTGTGAGGATGCCGTACGTCTAATACGGAGAGTTCGTTTATTCTTATTACCCGGACCATGCTGTGTAGTGAGGATGTTTAGTTCAGAAGCGCGTTGTAGGCGCATGTGCCTTTCGTACTTTCTCGCGCCTTCCGTACTACCTTTGTGGACCTTTGCGGTCTCCTTAGTGTCTTCCGTTTGACTCTGGGGTGCAGTGCAGAATCCTCTTTTCTGTGTGGCTGTGTCGTTAGTCGTTAGCTATGGGCACGTTGTTGCTTCATGTCTTATTTACGTTAGTTGAGCTCTTTCGTTTTTAAGCCGTGACTCCTTCATTTGCGGTGGATTAGACTGCGCTTGCGGTTTATGAGACGCGCGCTGTAGGCGCCTGCACACTATGTCTCCTGGTCCCATCGCCGTGTACCTGAGTCCGTGCCTTCCATTCTCGGTTAGTAATATGGATAGGCTCTTCTTAACAAGAATCGGGCAAGAGAGTAATCTACAAAGACTGAGTCCAGATTGCGACTGACTGTGGGAGGGCAAGTGGTTGGCTTTATTTGCAGGGGGCAGGAAGAGGAGGGTCCTAGGGGACTAGGCGGAAGTGAGGTCAGTTGGAGGGCATGGTCCGGAGGCAGAAGTGGAACCTGGTTAGTTTTTAGGCATTCTTTCCTTTCTGTTATCTACAGAGGTGGGAGAAGAGATATTAGTGCACTTTGTCACCCTCTGACTTAACTCTTTTCCATTAGTTAATCCCCTTGACTGCCTTTTGACAAAGTGTAGTAGTGAGAACCCGATGGGAATACATCAAGGAAGTCGTGAACTGGGAGTCGCCCTACTGGGAATATGACAGAGTAATGCTGCATTCCATGTGACCTGCAATGTCAGAATTTAAGAGTTCCCAAGTGTTGGATTTCCTACTCAAAAAGTTGGGAGTGTCTCATTAATTTTTATCTCAAAATCCATGATGGCTGCACTGCACATCCACAGAAGTGAAAGCTGTAGTATCATACTGTTTATTAACATTTCTGTCTATTTTTGTCTCATAAAATCAGTCGATCACACAGTGCTGTCCAACTTCTATCTGTGGACATGTTGCTAATACCACGTTCAATAGTTGTCTGTATTTCAAAGTACAATAACAACAGTTTTTCAATTGTTTAATAACATCCATCTATCCATTATCCAACCCGCTTTATCCTAACTACAGGGTTACGGGGGTCTGGAGCCAGTCCCAGACAACACAGGGTGCAAGGCAGGAAACAAACCCCGGGCAGGATGCCAGCCCACCGCAGTTATATAATAACATAAAATATAAAAAACTTCATAGATCAGAGTGGCACACTTCAAACCTCTGGCCACAGAAGGATACTCAGATGTAATTAGGTCATAGATTGCTGGTAAAGGAAGGATGCACAGATGGGATTAGACAATACATTTCTAGTTGCAAATTACATTTAGGAGTATCAAAGCATTCATTTATGGTTATTGTCATTTTTATGTCTGATCAAAATTTAAAACTTCAAACCGAGGCCAGCAACAGCTTGCTGTTTTTAATTAAACGTTCCAAAATGTTGATTTCTATCCTCCCAAAACAGCTCATGACATACTCGGAGCGTATTGTACAGTATGTTCTACCATTGATCCATTCCTTCTGTTGTGATTTTATTTCTGCCATCTTTTTAGATGAATCCTCATCCCAGATGCTCCCAGCTCTTCAGCAGGTAAAAGTGGACACAATGCAGCTGTCTGGATTATCGCAGGATGAAGCCCTGGACAGACACCACCTGGACCTCAGCAGCCTGGAGCTGGATCAGGTAACAGGGCAGAGTTCTGGGGCAAGGATCTTAAGGGCAGCCCTGCTATTTCTTAAACCTTTTCTCCACTTCCTAATGCTCCATTTGTTCTTTCATTTGTAACAGGGGTGGGCAATGTCGGTCCTGGAGAGCCGTAGTGGCTGCAGGTTTTTCTTCCAAAAATGAGAAGTCAATTATTGCTGATGAAGCCCTTATTGCTTAAGTGACATTTTGATGCTTCATTTTAGTGGTCTTGTTTGTTAAGCATCCCCACCCTTAATTGCTAATGTCAGTCTTAAACAGCTGCATTCAGTTTTAAAGGCGCCTTATTAGCAGTAAGATGTACAGTAAATGACAAAGCAACCAGCAGTTCTCCATCTAGCTTGTTTCCATTTACATCTGTGTGTGTTCATCATGCACTATTTGATTTAATAAAACGCATAGCAGAAAATATGACAGACTGAAAATGATCCGTTTTAGGCTTCAAATCATTTGGATGATATCCTTGGAAAGGAAAACATCTACGGCATAAGAACCTTACATTGCAGACTAACAAGCCATACAATTAAATAAGGTCTGAGACTGGCAAGGATTTGTTTCTGATTAAGCAATTGGGATGGAATGAAAACCTGTGTGGCCCTCCAGGACTGACATTGCCCACCTCTGATTTATACAGTGCCCTCCATAATGTTTGGGACAAAGACATGTTTTTTTCTTGATTTACCCTTCTGCTCCACAGTTTGAAATTACATATCAAACACCTCAGGCATGATTAAAGTACACATGGCAGATTTTCATTGAAGGGGATCTGTAGACATTTTGGTTACACAACACTTTATCTACACACTACGCCCATTTCAGGCCATCATAATGTTTGGACACCGCAATGGCAGGTCTATTAAAGCATATCCTTTACATGCAATGACTGCTTGAAGTCAGTGATTTATCGATATCAGCAGGTGCTGAGGATCTTCTCTGGTGATGCTCTGCCAAACCTCTAATGCAGCCTTCAGCTCCTGCTTGTTTCAGGGGCTTGAATATGGAAAGCCTGCTCCTTTGGATTGAAGTTAGGAGACTGGTTTGGCCGTTCAAGAATCTTCCATTTTCAGTTTTGATAAACTCCTGTGTTGCATCAGCAGTGTGGTTGGAAACATTGACTGGCACCTGAGCAGATCAGATGTTTCTGCACACCTAAGAATTCATTGTGCCACTGCTGTCAGCAGTTTCGTCATCTATGAAGAGAAGTGTGCCAGGACATACATACCCTATCCATAACACCCCCACCACCATGTTTAACAAATGAGGTGTCCTGCTTTGGATTTTGGGCAACTCCCTTTGGTCTCCACACTTTGCTCTTTGCCATCACTCTGATCAGGTTCATCTCTGTCTCATCCACCCATAAGGCCTTTTCCCAGAATTCTAAAGGCACTTTGAAGTCCTTTGTCACAAACTGCAATCTGGTCATCTTGTATTTGTGGTTTACATCTTGCAGTGTCTGCGGTGGGTTGGCACCCTGCCCGGGATTGGTTCCTGCCTTGTGCCCTGTGTTGGCTGGGATTGGATCCAGCAGACCCCCGTGACCCTGTGTTTGGATTCTGCGGGATAGAAAATGGATAGATGGCTGGATCTTGCAGTGTGGCCTCTAGTTTCTGTTCACAAAGTCTTCTGCTGATAGTCGTCTATAATACAAACACACGTAGGCCCCCTGAAGACTTTGTCTGATCTGTCACACAGGCGTTGGGGGCTTTTTCTTGACCGTAGTGAGGATTCTTCTGTCATCAGCAGTGGAGGTCTTCCTTGGCCTACCAGTCCCTTTGTGATTACTGAGCTCACCAGTGTGTTCTTGCTTCTTCATGATATTCCAGACAGTTGATTTCGCTCATCCTAAGGTTTGTCAATGTCAATGTCAATTTATTTATATAGCACAATTAAAACAATATAGTAATGCTGTGGCCAAAGTGCTTTACAATAATAGAATAAAAGAAAAACAAAACAATTAACATAAAACATAAATAGACATAAAATATATGAACATAAAATAAGATACATAATAAATAGAAGTAATGTTATAGAGTCACAAAGAGGAAACCATTAGTATTACTGAAGGTCACAGAATGCAAGTGAATAGAAATGAGTCTTTAATCTTGTTTTGAACAGTTCAACTGTAGACGACTCCTTTATATGATGAGGTAAAGAGTTCCACAGGCGAGGAGCAGCAGCTGCAAAGGCCCTGTCCCCCTTAGTTTTACAGTTGGTACGACGGACAACCAGAGACAGCCGACCAGAAGATCTAAGCACTCTGGATGGCTGATGTAAAACACACAGTTCAGATAAATAGGTAGGAGCAAGCCCATGTAAAGATTTAAAAACTAGCAGCAAGATTTTAAAATCAATTCGAAAACTGACAAGCAGCCAGTGTAAAGAAGCTAATATTGGAGAAACAGAGTCATACTTTTTTGCCCCAACCAGAAAGCGAGCGGCAGCATTTTGGACCAACTGTAACCTGTGCATCAGAGATTTGTTAATTCCAGAATACATCGAGTTGCAGTAATCAAGGCGAGAAAAGATAAAAACATGAGTATCTTTCTCAAGATCCCTAGAAGATAAAAAAGGCTTGATCTTACCTAATAGACGAAGTTGGAAAAAACGACTCTTGACTACAGAATTTACTTGTTTCTCAAAAGAGAGGTTACTATCAAAGGTAACACCAAGATTGCGGACTTGAGGTTTGCAACAGACAGAGAAAGAGCCGAGAAGTCCAAGACCAATTTGGGCTTTAGCTGATGGACCCACTATAAGCACCTCCGTTTTATTTTGATTCAGATCAAGAAAATTATTAGCCAGAATCTTAGTTCAGACAGACAGTTGTGGAGTTGAATTGTTGCAGAGTTGCAGACAGGAATATAAACCTGAGCATCATCAGCATAGCAGTGAAAAGAAATGTTAAATTTCCTAAAAATCGCTCCAATAGGGTGAAGGTATATAGAGAATAAAATAGGACCCAAAATGGATCCGTGAGGAATACCACATTTAAGAGGAGTAGTAGATGAAAAAGAGGAATTAAGAGTCACTGAAAAGTGTCTACCAGTTAGATATGACCTGAACCAGTTAAGAGCAGCCCCTTTAAGCCCAACAAGATGTTCAAGCTGCTTCAGCAATATCTCATGGTCAATAGCGTCAAAGGCAGCAGACAGTTCAAGGAGGAGAAGGACTGCTGCGTCACCTGAGTCAGTAATAAAAGAGATGTTTGTCTCCAATGGTTTTATTCTTGTTTTTCAGCCTCAAAATGGCTTCCTTGACTTTCATTGGCAGAGCTCTTGTCCTCATGTTGAACAATGGTGACTACAAACTCCGAAGGGTAGAAGCAAGCTGAGGTATCTGATGAAGCAATGAAACCACCTGAGGAATCACAAGCACCTGTGACGCCAAGTGTCCCAAACATTATGGTGCCCTGAAATGGGGGGGACTGTTTAGAACAAGTGTTGTCATTTCTACAAGCTGTGACCAAAATGTATGCAAATCCCCTTGAATGAAAGTCTACCAAGTGCACTTTAATCACGATGTCTGAATTGTTTCATTTGTTATTTTAAACTGTGGAGCAGAGGGGGAAATCGAGGAGGAATGTGTCTTTGTCCACACACATTATGGAGGGCACCGAATGTATTAAAAAGAGCAGGACGTGGCTCTCATAGTCTGCCCAACTAATGGCCCGTAATCAAATTACAACAACATCAATAACAATTTATTTCTTGTATAGTCCAAAGTCAGACTTGGAACGCCTCAATGGGGTTTAACAGGTCCTGCTTTTTGACAGACCCCCAGCCTTGACTCCCTAAGAAGACAAGAAGTAACTCCAAAAAAAAAAAACCTTGGGGGTGAGGGGGGAATGGAAGCAGTCTTAGGAAGGGCAATTCAGAGAGAGCAAGAGACCCCCTTCCAGGTAGGTTGGGTGTACAATGGCTGCCAAAAAAATGAGGTAAACACAACACACAAAACAGAACACAAGTAACCATCTACACAGAGCTCGGTAGGCCAGTCTTTCATGGCCACCCCAGAAATACAACACAACAGTAGAGTATTAACAGTTGTGAAATAAGGACGCAAACACCGTAAAAGTTCTGGGGGAATCCCCCCGTATACTGTAGCCCAAGCAATGGAAATGAAGTCTTCACAATCAGAAGTCAAATCGGAACTGACAAAAGAGGAAATGGAGGCAGTGTATATGTAGTAGATTTGAAGGAAGTAATGTCAAGGGTGAAAGGCATGCTGGGAACGGAAGTGACATCATGACGAGGTGAGATCTTGAAGGTGTGACATCATGAGGAGGTGGGACCTTGAGGGTGTGAAAAGGCGCTATATAGGTGCACAAAGAGACAGGGAGGCATGCATAAAAATAAAACAAAAATGTATTTTTCTTCAGCTGGGGGACACGTCTTCCCCGTGCCCCTCAGCCCCAGCACAGTCCCACAAGCACAAACCAAACCAAAACAAAAGGCACACTACTCTCTTCACCACCACTCCTCCCAGCAAGTGTTGTCCTCCTCTCCCCGACTCGTTCCGGGGGAAGTAGTGTGTAGTCCATGGCTGTTCCCCCGGACCAAGTATCGAAGGGCCATCCTGGCCAGGCTTGGGCCCTGGCCATCCGCAACAAGGGATGGTGCCAGAAGTGATGTTATTGTGTGGATTCTTCAGTTGCTCTGCCAAGAGAGAAGAAAAAGAGAGTTAGAGGGCAGTGCCAACCCCTGGTTTCGGTGGGTAACTGCATCTATTTGAGCCCATAAACTCTCTCCAAAATTCAGTACAAGCTATAAAGCACATTAGAAGACGGTCAATGGCTGCAGCCAGTCACAGGAGGATTTGAGGCCCCCTTTACTCCATTAGAAAATACTCTGGACAATGCCAGCTGACACATATTTAACTTGTATTAGTGTTTAAATTGGTACAGTTAACAGATGGCTTTCTTATGGTCAAGTTCCCATTACATTTCGATGTGAGGAAATTCCTTGGCATGGGATTAGAATTGTGGGGCTTATAAATAAGACCAGGACCCTCTGTAATACCCACGTGTTGAATTGCAGGTCATCAACAATGGGCGCTTTGCCACCTTGTGGAAGGGCTCCCTGGACAGCACAGCTGTGGTGCTGAAGATTTACCCATCAAGTGCCTGGCGCCCCTACAACAATGAGACAGAAGTTTACAAACTGCTGCTTTGGGAACACAGCAATGTGGCAAAGTTCCTCGGGATGGCGCAGAGACAGGACAGTGGAGAGCTGCTGCTGGCCCTGCAGTTTGAGGAAAATGTGAGCAAATGAGGCAACGTGAGACCAAACTGACGAGTGCCTTATTTAGTGGGCCTTGCCACCAGGATTTTTGTCTGGTTTCACATCTGATTTCTGTTTTTTATTCCATCTTCTGCTTTTAGGGCTCCATGAAGTCCTTCCTGTCACAGAACTGCAACAATTGGGCTGACACAGTGAAAATGCTCCTGTCACTTTGCCAAGGCCTGGCCTTCCTTCACACGGAGATCCACCGAGACGGTGAGGACAACGAAGCACGAGGGGGAAGTTTAGTGGGATTTGAGCTTTGAATGTGGCACTGAAAATGGTGACCCTGTTAGGAAAGTCCCACTGGTCTAGTGATTATCAAAATGCTGGGCTCCTTTCAACCAGAGAGGAGGGTTGTGCGAGACACCTCATTCAATTCAGCTTAATTCGTTGTCACCACACCTTACAGTAAAAAGAAAAGCGGGTGGTGTGCATCCCGCTGGTGCAGAACAGTCAGCAACAATAGAGTGTGGGGTGGCACAACATGGCAGACTAACGTGACGGAACAGCAAATAAATAGACAAAGGTGAAAGGTGCTGTACGGTAGATAAATAGTAAAGGCGCTATACAACAGAATCGTAGACTGTTCATTAAATTACACTCAGTACCCCATAATGACAAAGTGAATGCATGTTTTCAGAAAGGTCTGCAAATGTATTAAAAATCAAAAACTGAAATCTCTCATTCCTAGAAGTATTCAGACCCTTTTGGCCCTCTAAATTGTACTCAGGTGGCTCCTGTTTGCTTTCACTCTTTTAGGGTGGATCTCGACTTTTGGCGACTCAACAGGTTGAGGGCAGGGGGCGAAAAAAAAAAAAAACCTGCAAATGTCGATAAAACTCGCAGTTACATTATAGGCGACCCTCTTTGCTAGGAGGACTGTGAGACTCATTGACTTGCCATTGAATCGCTGCGGGTGCGTGAGTAGTGTGGAGTAAACAGCAGAACCGGGCTCACCGGAGGCAGGAGGATACATTGGCGCCCCTATCTATATAGTTTTTTATTACTAATAAGTAAAATATATATATAAAAAATGCTTTATGAAAACCACGCTTATATTAAGTTAAAAAGTGTACTAAAAAGTAAAAAATAAGTCTCTCATACATCACTCACAAAAAAATAAAAGCATGGGCGCTTTTTGAATGTTGATTGATGAAAATCGCCCACGCTTTTATTTTAGGAGTGTACACTATTTAACTTAATATAAGTGTGTTTTTTAAAAAGTATTATATATATATACATATTACTTTCAACTTTTTAGTCTTGGGTTTGTTTTAGTATAATTTTGTAATCAATATTTTAACACTTCATTTAATATTTCTATCCGTTACTAGCGCCATCTATTGGTGAAATCTTGAACTATTCTTCATATGAAAATTTAATTTCTTAACATGGATTAATTGATCAATTAGTGAAACTGATTATTGATTCATGTATTGTCAACGGAAGTGAGTAAGTGTGCAAAATTTCAAGTCATTTGGACAATAATAAGTGGGTTAAATATCGATTTCAAGATTTGTACCAGACAACAAACAGGTGAAGTTAATACTGTATACGTGTGGTAAAAATAATAATAAAAATACATAAATGATTTTGAGAACAAAATAAATGTATTAATTGTTAAATAAAAAAAAATCATAGAACGCAGTAATAGTGCAATAGCAATAGGATCTTAAATTTGCACATATTAAAAATAAAATCACACCAACCTTAATAAAAGAAAAACAAAAGTATTACACATGAGATGAATAAGAATATTACAAATTTTTAAGTAATTAAATTTAATAATACAGACAAAATAATATCAATAATACTTTAGACAAAATGTAATAGAATTACAATGAATAAATAATTAAATAAATGCCCAATATAAAATCTTTTTTTAAATGTTTACTTTTTTTACTTTGGTGAAGCAAATTCATATTATTTTATCAAAATTAATTTGTTAAATGAATTAAAATTGCCATATTTTACATTTTTCCTGAGCAAGTGATATGTTTTGTTTTGATCATTTTTAGTTTACTAAAGCTTCTTTCACCAGAAGCTACAGTAACAACAACAACAACAATAATAATAATAATAATAATAATATAATGTTTTATTCATGTAGCGCCTTTCATACACTCAAGGACACTTTACAATTCAATAAACACATTAACAAGACAGTAGAAATCACATACTAGAAAATGAGTAATACTCATTGAAAAGATGTGTTTTTAACAGGAGTTTGAAATGAATAATAGATTTTTGCTCGTGAAGGCTGAGAGGAAGAGCATTCCAAATTTTAGGGAGTATCACACTAAAATGTGGAACGCTCTTCCTCTCAGTCTTTGCAAGCAAAAATCTATTATTTTAAGTAGTGTTAGGAATATTCTCAATGCAACTTCTAAATTTGAATAGGACTGAACTAAACTATATTCATGAATCGTTTTTAAAACATCTAAACTCGTAGCTGCTTTAAGGTCTGGAATTAACGCCATTGCCTGATTTTTGAAACTGAATTTCTAATAAGAAATCTACAGAATTTATATCGTTTGGATATTTAAGGGATAAATCACAAGCTGCTTTTTAAAATTTTCTGTATCCATCGACTTAATTTTTTCACCTGTTAAGAATTCGAAATCCGACGAAATCCCATATAGTTTTTCATATTTCTATCTAAGTTGTGATATTAAAATATTTATTACTCCTTATATCATACAAGGAAGCGAGTGTATCAAGAGAGCGCGCCCGATGCAAATCGTCAGTTTGCTTAAGGTATCTGATGAACATTGCAACATTTCACTTTTTTTTCTTTTATTTTGCAATTTATTAATTTTCATTTTTCCTCAGTTTGGCGCCCTTTCCCATTGTTCACCCGAGACAAGTATATATATATTACTAACCGAGAATGGTAAACCGGATGGCATGGACGCAGGTACACGGCGATGGGACCATGAGACGTACTGCGCAGGCGCGTACAGCGCACGTCTCATAAACCGCAAGCGAAGTCGTATCCACCGCGCACGAAGGAGTCACGGCCCAAAAACGAAAGAGTTCAACTGACGTGAATGAGAAATGAAGCAACAACGCGCCCATAGCTAATGACTACCAACACAGCCACACCAAAAAGAGGATTCTGCGCTGCAGCCCAAACGGAAGAGGCTACGGAGGCCCCACAGGTCCACAAAGATGGTACGGAAGGCGCGGGAAAGTACGAAAGGCAAAGGCGCCTACACAGCTTAGTGAAACCCGACATAGTACGGAAGGCACAAGTGTCACTGCCATATTGTGAGTGGCACTACTGCGGAGTGAAGGCGTAGGCGTCACCGCCATATTGTGAGTGGCACTACTGCGGAGTGAAGGCATCACCGCCATATTGTGAGTGGCACTACTGCAGAGTGAAGTTAGGAATAATGTGCTGCTTGGGATTGTACAAACCGCTGAACACTTTACACCAAATTCAAACACAATACAGCTCAATGATACAAACACGAGCCCACCTGGATAAGATCAATGAACGCAGACGCCTACAACGCGCATCTGAAACTGAGGATGCATAGCAGGCACGGGTTCAAAACGAACGAGCTCGACTGACGGATATACAAACACGAGGCCGCCTGGATAAAATCAATGAACGCTGGCGCCTACAACGCGCGTCTGAAATGTCGCGGGCAAAGCGGGCACGGCTCCAAAACGAACGAGCTCGACTGAGGCAAGAAATCTGGAGATTGAAAATGAACGTCGGGTACCTGCATCAGCTGATCAGTCCCCAGCTGATCGTGCAGCTGACGCGCCTGCAGCAGCGTTCACCTTGGAGGACTACACAGACACTTAGCAAGCTTTGATTTTGATGCAGACGATCTGGGAACCGGAAACAAAAGACAGGTACCTGCCTCAGATGATCACTCCCCAGCTGATTGAGGTACTGAAGACGCTCATGTAGCTGATGCGCCTACGTTCGCCCTGGGAGGACTACACAGACAGAGCTCCATCCATCCATTATCCAACCCGCTATATCCTAACTACAGGGTCACCTGGAGCCAATCCCAGCCAACACAGCGCGCAAGGCAGGAAACAAACCCGGGCAGGGTGCACACACACACACGCTAGGGTCGATTTAGAACCGCCAGTGCACCTAACCTGCATGTCTTTGAACTGTGGGAGGAAACCCACGCAGACACGGGGAGAACATGCAAACTCCACGCAGGGAGAACCCAGGAAGCGAACCCAGGTCTCCTTACTGCGAGGCAGCAGCGCTACCCACTGCGCCACCCAGACAGAGATCCATGGGATCCGTGAACTGGACTTCATCAAACAACACGGCGTGCGAGTGGACACTATGGATTAGCAGCCACTGGACTATTTCAAGCTGTTTTTTGTTTGTTTTCCAGAAAGTGCCTTTCAGCTTAGGAGTGGTGAGACAAACAGGTATGTAATAAGTATGTGAATGTACGTACTGTAGGGCAGGGGTCTCCAACTCCATTCCTGGAGAGCTACTCTGGCTGCAAGTTTTCATTCTAACTCTTTTCTTAATTAGTGACCACTTTTTGCTGCTAATTAACCATTTCCCTTTATTTTAATTGACTTTCCTTGAGATTCTGACTGCTGAATTGATTCTTTTTTCCTTAAATGGCACTTAAACATAAATTTGATGTGAAATAAGCTAACAGACGACCAACTAAGTTGGGGCCTCAAACTCCAACCAACTTCACTTCATTCACTTTTTGCTTTTGAAGCCAATTCTCGTTGCTAATTAAACCCGTTATTTAATTCCATGGCGCTCATTCTGCCATGGCAGTCATTTCCAAAACTGTTGATTTCCTTTTTTTAAGAGCACAGTCAGAATGTTTTGTGGACCTGAGCAGATCAGCATTACTGAGGCCTTCACCTTTCTTTATTTTCAGTTATTGTGTGATGGATGCAGGTTGTTGTTTATGTGTTGGTTCATTTTGTGTCTTAATATTGGTTGGTTGCTAATTAAGGAAAAAGAATTAAGGGGCCTAATCCTTAAATTGTGAATCCAATTAAAATTAAGGCAAAAAGTTAATTAGCAGCAAAATCTGGTCACTAATTAAGAAAAGGGTTAGAATGAAAACCTGCAGCCATAGTAGCTCTCCATGACTGGAGTTGGAGACCACTGCTGTAGGGGCTCATGGAACATAAAATAGAGCGACCTTTGTCATAAATACTTTTTTTTTAATGTTGATTTATGGGTGAAACCATTGGTTTGTGTGCTTTTCAGAAATTGTGGTACTTGTGTACTAAACAGATGGCATGGATGGTGTGAAATAGTACGGCCCGGACACAGACAGACAGACATATTTACAGCCATCACCACACGTTTATTTACACTATATTATTTACAGTCTCTAAGTGCACCGCCACCAAACCCTCACAGTCTCCCAAAGTCCAGGCTTCACTTAGCCACCTCTCTTCGTCCCGGCTTCTTCCCCAGCCGTCTCTCTCTCTCTCGCTCTCTTTTCTCACACACTTCAGGCCTCTCCTCGCCGCCTCCTCTCCGACATCATCCACCTCCTCACCCGACTCCAGCCTTGATTGAAGGGAGGAGGCCCCTTAAATAGGCAGGCGGCTGATGACCACACCCAGCCACCTGCCAGATTTTCCTCGACGGCAGGTCGATACTTCCCAGCCTAGGGCCCGGACCTATAAAATAAAAGGAAAAACAAGGGGCGGAGACGTTGCCCTGATGCGGCGCCTCGGCGCACTTCCTCCGTGCTTGGGCCAACACTCTCTGCTCCGTCCGGCACCCTGATTCTCTCTTTTTCGACCTCCTCATCCGAGATTTCCGTGGTCGCCGCCATGGGACCGCCAACTGGAGCACACTCACGTTTCGCCTCCCAGCCTGCGGGTTTTCCCTCTGCCTCGGCAGAGGGTGGCCCTTCGTGGGACGTGTGCACCCAGCAAAACGCCCTCCCATATCAGAGGAGTCAGCTTTCTTCCTCCAACTCCTCCTCTTACTTTGGGACGCCACGGCAGTTCGGGTCTGCCTATAGTAAAAGGACAGACCCTGCCCCGCCAGCGTCCGCAGCTTTACGGGGGCGGTCCTACTCACCGTCCCCGCTGTGCTCCTCCGGTCAGAAGTTCCAGCGCCGTGCCGTTCCTCTCTCGCCAGCGGCACTTGTTCTGGCGCGACGGCTGTCCCCTCTGACCCCTGCATCTCCGCCCGGAGGGCACATCGCTCAGGTGGCGGCAATCCGACAAGCAGAAGGCATCTCTCCAACTGCTGCAGAATCGCTGCCAGGGAGAGAAAGTCAGTCGTCGGTGTGCTTATCTGACAAGCAGCGCCACTTGCCGACTGCTTTTTATGGGCCCTTTCCTCCGGCCCATTCCGGTTTCTGGCTGGCACGGGATGGACATTCCCTGGTCCCGCCTCCATCCAATCACTGGCGGGCACACAGGACACGCTATTCAACCCCGTGCCTTTCGCAAGGAGGGACTTCCGGTCGGCGGCCATCTCGTCAGTAGCGTAGCGTGGGTGTCAGCTGCCCGGGGCGGAGGAAAATTCCACCATCCCCTTATTTAGGTATGGTTCAAATTTTTACAAGATATTATTTATTGTGAAATTTTACCACCCCCTAAAAGTGCCGCCCGGGGTGGGCCGCCCCTGCCGCCCCCACTACGCTACGCCACTGCATCTCGTCCTCCTTCCTCACACGGAGACGAGACTCCGGGCACCTCCGTGGCTGCTGCGGCTGTCGTAGCGGCAGCCCTTCCTTCTCAGCAGCTCCTCTTGCTGCCGCCGCGTCCTTGAGCCGCCCCTGAAACACATAGTCCATCGGCGGACCGCTAATGGTCCGCAACACACTCTGTATCTGCGGGGTTGGGTGCACGCCGCCCCTGCGGCACGTGGGTGAGCTCCCCTGTTGTGCCGGGCCTTTCACAGACATTTTTACTAATACAGGTCCCCACCTTGACCCAGGTGGAGCATCCTGCCGACTACGCCACTGTGAAATAGTACGGCCCGAACACAGACGGGCAGACACATTTACAGCCATCACCACACGTTTATTTACACTATATTATTTACAGTCTCTAAGTGCACAGCCACCAAACCCCCACAATCTCCCAAAGTCCAGGCTTCACTTAGCCACCTCTCTTAGTCCCGGCTTCTTCCCCAGCCGTCTCTCTCTCTTTTCTCACACACTTCAGGCCTCTCCTTGCCGCCTCCTCTCCGACCTCGTCCACCTCCTCACCCGACTCTAGCCTTGATTGAAGGGATGTGGCCCCTTAAATAGGCAGGCGGCTGATGACCACACCCGGCCACCTGCCACAATGGCTAGTACCCTTTTCTGTTATCGTGATGCAATTCAGATTTTTTTTTTAAGATTAGGCACCCAAAGGGGACATTAACATTAGGGATCTATAGGCAACTAACTTTAAGGTTAGTATTTGTGGTTGGGGTAGGTCAGTCTAATAATTTAAACTCCAAAAACTAAGCAACCGGGGCGCCTGCCGCCCTTGTCGTCCATTTAGTACACAAGTACCGAAATTGTTTTGGGAAAATATTCAGCCCTAGAACAAAAGTGAAAAAAAAATTGCCCTAAAAGAGTTCATTCTCCTTGAGATGTTTCTAGAACTTGATTGATGTCAGCCTGTGGCAAACTAAACTGACTGGACACCATTTAGAAAGGCACATGTGGACCAGAAGGTCCACAATTCATACTGCATGTCAGGACAAAAAGCAAGCAATGAAGTCCAAGGGACTATCTTTGGACCTCCATCATTAAATTGTGGCAAGGCAGAGATGAGAGAAAGGGGATGAAGCCATTTCTAAAGCTTTGAATTTTTTCCCCCATTGAGCACATTGGCCTCTGTAACTCGGGAAATGGGGAAAGGTCTGGAACTACCAGGACTCTTCAAAGAGGTGGCCATCTGACTAAATGGAGTAACCGGACAAGAAGGACTCTAGTCAGGGCAGTGTCTAAGAACCCAGTAGTCACTCTAACAAGAGATATGTCCTTCCGACAGGTGGTCTCATCTCAGCTGCAGTCTGTCAATCAGGTGCATATGACAGTCCATTTGGAGTTGGCTGATTTATTTTTAAAGGACTGTGAGACCACGAGAAACAAGATGCTCTGGTTTGATGAGACACAAACGGAACTCTTTGGGCAGAACTCCAAGCACTATATGTGGTGAAGACCAGGCACTGCTCATTGCTTGCCTAATATACCATTCTGGGGGTGAAGCATGGTGGTGGTGGCATCATACCATGGGGTGCTTCTCAGTGGAAGGGACAGGAAGACTGGCCAGAACTGAGAGAACGATGAATGCAGCCAAACACAGGGAGGTCCTTAAAATAAACCTGATCCAGAGTGCACGTCGCCTCAGACTGGGGTGACCTTTCAACACGACAACAACCTGAAGCATACAACTAAGAAAACAATGGAGTGGCTTTAGAACAAGTCTGTGAGGGTCCTTGAGATACCCAGCCAAACAAATTATGGAGAGACCCGAAGATGGCAGCTTAGAGGTGCTTCCTATCCAATATAGTGGAGCTTGGGAGGATCTGCCAGGAAGAATGGGGGTTCGGGCTTGGGCGTGGGGATACCCAAATCCAGGTTTTGAAAGTTTGTAGAGACTGATCCCAAGAAGAATCACAGCTGATAAGGGAGTTTCTACAAACTATTGAATTAAGGGTCTGAATACTTCTGTGATTTCAGTTTTTGTTTTTTAGTAAATTTGTAAACCTTTCCATAAACATGTTTTCACTTTGTCATTATGGGTCATTGCATGTAGATTGATGGGAAAAACATTGCAACTTTATCCATTTAATAATAAATCTACAACACAAGAAAAGTGCAGAAAGTGGAGGGGTCTGAATACGTTATAACTCGACTGTATATAAATAGGAATGACACTATATTAAATAGATATGTAGATAAATGTGAAAGGCACTATATAACTGATACATAGATATGAAAGGCACTATATAACTGATAGATATGAAAGGCAGTATATAACTGATAGATAGATATGAAAGGCACTATATAACTGATAGATAGACAGATATGGAAATTGTGCAAATTAAAAGTATTTTACCTGAGAACCTGTCACAGCACTCTGCAGCTGCGCTCAATGAAAAGCGCTATACAAAAACAAACTGAATTGAATTTGAAAGTCATTATACAACAGACTTGTAGATAGTAAATGAACTATATAATATAGAAGATATGAAAGATGCTACGGTTAGATAGGAAAGTGCTTTATAAAATAAACCGATAAATGTGTAAGGCACTATACAATAAGTATGTGGATGGATATTATATGCACTATTTTGAACAGACTGATATAAAAGGCACTGTATATGACTTAGGCAGGAAATGTGGTATACAAGATAGATATAAGGTAAGATGGTCACTATATTAGATACTGTGTATATGTGCATATATGAATATCCTAATAATATGCGTTGGATTTCTCTTTGCGACAGACGGTGAAACTGAAACTTTAGCACTTGGCAGAAATTCCCACAAAATATGTATTTTTTAATATTAATCATATTACATTTGTCGTTTTTAACCCGTGTTTTGCATGTGTCTGTTTATTGGTCAGCTTGTTTGTAGGCCAACTGGTGTCGTTGTAAAGAGCCACACCGCTTCTTCACGGCCACACCAGCCTGAATTCTCCTGATCTGAATACCGCTTTGAATTATTTCGAGTACAGTACAGTACTGCAAACGTTCGTTCGTTTACTTCCCAGCAGGCGGCGACATTTTCTCGTTATCATTCTCTACTACAGTATTCGATACCTTGAGGCAGAACTAAACAGATAAATAGATAGATAGATAGATAGATAGATAGATAGATAGATAGATAGATAGATAGATAGATAGATAGATAGATAGATAGATCTTTATTGTCATTGTCACTTTTACAAAGGAACAACGAAATTGAAGTGGGGAAAAAGAAACTAATGAAGTAATTTCCATTCATAAATGGAAGTTCTTGCACGGGACTCGACAAGCGAACCCAGGTCTCCTAATTGCGAGGCAGCAGTGATACCACTGCGCCACCCTTTAAAAAAAGTAAAAACATTTATACAGAGGCACATTATACAGTTATGTCAGCTTTACATTTCCGTGCCTTCACAATATCCTGTGTTCCCAAAGCTTTGGTGTTCTTGCAGCCATTTGTTGATTGGAGGTAATAATTAAGTTCAATCTTACAAATGTTCCAATGTGGTTTTCCTTTCATTTTATGAATATGATATCGTCCAAGAATTATTAACAGATATACCAGATATTTTATCTTGAGATTAACATAATTCCTTTTTAAATATATTGGTCCACGAAAAAGTGGCCCGCCTCCACCGAGACGACTGAATTACGTGTTGAAGAGAAAAATGGTCACATTTGGTCCTCGCATTTACAGAAGATGCTGAAAGTGATCTCTTTGTGCGTCGCTGCATCGCTCTGCCCGTTTCAGCACGTTCACATACACTCTTTGCAGCGTCATGGGATAGACATGGAGGCGGGCCACAATTTTATGGACCACCCTGTATATCACTGTCATTTAAGTTTAATACCAGATCAATAGAGGAATTGAGCAAGTTTTGTAATTCTGTCCAGAATATTTAAGGGTCTGAGTCGCGTCAATTAAAACGAAGGGAAAACAAGTTAATCGGCAGAAAAAACGGCTCACTGATTAAAAAGATGGTTAGAATGAAAACCTGCAGCCACTGCGGCCCACCAGGACCAGAGTTGGACACCCCTGTTTTAGAGTATTGACATTCCCAGAAAAGAGAAGATAATGTTTCTGGATCTTTCTCACAAAATATACCTTTGTCATAGGTTTCAATCTTAAATCTGTGTGCAATACAAACTTTAACAGGGTAAATCATACAGTATGTGTCGCTTTAAAAGAAACCTCTTTCGCCTTATTTGTGATTTAATATTTGTTAGGTAATAATCATATTTCATTCCAATCAATACTTTCTAACACAGCATTCCATCTCAGAACTACAGTAGGAGTAGGACTGGCAAATAATGTTCCTAATATGTTTATTATTACATTTGGGAGTTCTAATATCAATTCCATGTAAAAGAAGGGATGGGGTGAAATCTGAATAACCTTTTGGGGAGTAACTTTTCTTATAATACCAAGTTCATAACGAGAGATTGTAACACTGTACTTAATAAATTCTTCATAGCTCAACAGTTTCCCTTCTTTGTTAATTATCTGCTTCACAACTAAAATATTATTTTCAAAAACGTTTTTTAAAAAATAGATTTATTTTGGAATTTTATATCGTTATTATTCCACACGGTATATCTATGAGGCGAATAGTTATGTTTATAACTTAGTATTCAAACTGAAAGAACCTGTTTATGAAAATTGGACAGTTTTAGGGGAATTTTACCGTTTTCAAAGTTTAATTTAAGAAGAAATTCCAATCCCCCTACCTGAAATTTGTATTTTATTATTGAGAAAATGTTGTAAGCATTTAATTTAAAATAAAATAGAGGTTTTACGATTAAGAATATTTAAACCACCCTTATTTTTGGGTCCACATATTATCTCTTTCTTTAAATAGTGAGGCTTGTTTTTCCATATAAAATTAAATAATTTGGTGTCTATGGCTTTGATCACAGACAAAGGTTCACTCAAAGCGCGTGACGTGCATACCAACCTCGATAAACCTTCTGATTTAGACAATGGAATTTGTCCATTCATTGAAGAATCAAGTATTAACCAAGTATTAAACCTTTTCTCATTTTTTTTTAAATTGGACGGAAATTTAGAATGGCCCGTTCTTTTTTGATTTTTACATATTTTCTCACCCAGATACATTATAGTGTATTTCACGGGAATCTCACAAATAGTTTGTGTTTCACAATTTTTAAGCGCAAATAACTTGCATTTATTTATATTAAGCGTCTGACCAGACAATTCAGAAAAAGAGGATAAAAATTATACAGCTTTTTGGATCTCTCTGATCTCTGAGAAAAATTGCAATACACTCCAGCTGCAGACTGCGCACCTCCAGAGGTCCACGCCATTGAGGAGGTTGTCGCTTTATATTATACGTCAGTGATAACGCCTGGTTACACTATGGTTAAGATCAGGACTGGGGGAGGGTTATCTGACTCAAGTCAAGTAAACCAAGTGACAAAAGCCTGCAATTCAATTGGCTGTCAAGCGGAGATACTGATTTGTGGTGCCGCGGGTCGCGCCATGACGTCACAAGAGTGCGTACTCTGTTCTGAGAGGTTGTCCCGGCAACGACCGACGCGAAACTCAGAAAACGGCGCCACCAGTCAATACTGAAAAAAATTCCGACTGCGTCAGGAACGAACCAGAACGAAATGAACAGTTTAATTACCTTGTTTATCCTCGGAGAGCTAAAAACGCCTCAGAATGTTGTAAAAAAAATAAATAAAAAATAAAGAACATCAATCACAATTGCAGGGATTCCAATATTGGAGTGGCGATGCGTCAGTCACTGAGCACCGAATTACACACGAGGACATTTTAGAGTCGCCAGTTAACTCGAAACGTACGGGTTCTCTGCAATTCCTTTTTATGTTTTCTTTTGAAGAAAAGCCAAATTCTGGATTACAGTGAACTGAAAAAGAAAATCTAAATATCTTAATTGGAAGAGTAACATTGTAACTGTTGTCTGCCTCAGGCCTGGGGGAACCTGGGCCAGGTACAGTCCACTTTTGCTACAGCGTGTAGCCTAAGCAATATGCTGTCAAAAGCATAAAATAAGCAGGCATCAGTCTGGAATCTCTCACCATACCTTCTGTTTTTTATTCTCATTTACTCAGAGATATATAACTGCTCCAATATCAACATAACGATTGGATAAACAATCGAACACACCAATTTTCTTTGATTAAACAATGTTATTGTTGCTTACTATCAAGATGTACATACAGTGCATCCGGAAAGTATTCACAGCGCATCACTTTTTCCACATTTTGTTATGTTACAGCCTTATTCCAAAATGGATTAAATTCATTTTTTTCCTCAGAATTCTACACCCAACACCCCATAATGACAATGCGAAAAAAGTTTACTTGAGATTTTTGCAAATTTATTAAAAATAAAAAAATTGAGAAATCACATGTACATAAGTACTCACAGCCTTTGCCATGAAGCTCAAAATTGAGCTCAGGTGCATCCTGTTTCCCCTGATCATCCTTGAGATGTTTCTGCAGCTTCATTGGAGTCCACCTGTGGTCAATTCAGTTGATTGGACATGATTTAGAAAGGCACACACCTGTCTATATAAGGTCCCACAGCTGACAGTTCATGTCAGAGCACAAACCAAGCATGAAGTCAAAGGAATTGTCTGTACACCTCCGAGACAGGATTGTCTCGAGGCACAAATCTGGGGAAGGTTACAGAAAAATTTCTGCTGCTTTGAAGGTCCCAATGAGCACAGTGGCCTCCATCATCCGTAAGTGGAAGAAGTTCGAAACCACCAGGACTCTTCCTAGAGCTGGCCGGCCATCTAAACTGAGCGATCGGGGGAGAAGGGCCTTAGTCATGGAGGTGACCAAGAACCCGATGGTCACTGTCAGAGCTCCAGAGGTCCTCTGTGGAGAGAGGAGAACCTTCCAGAAGGACAACCATCTCTGCAGCAATCCACCAATCAGGCCTGTATGGTAGAGTGGCCAGACGGAAGCCACTCCTTAGTAAAAGGCACATGGCAGCCCGCCTGGAGTTTGCCAAAAGGCACCTGAAAGACTCTCAGACCATGAGAAAGAAAATTCTCTGGTCTAATGAGACAAAGATTGAACTCTTTGGTGTGAATGACAGGCGTCACGTTTGGAGGAAACCAGGCACCGCTCATCACCAGGCCAATACCATCCCTACAGTGAAGCATGGTAGTGGCAGCATCATGCTGTGGGGATGTTTTTCAGGAGCAGGAACTGGGAGACTAGTCAGGATAAAGGGAAAGATGACTGCAGCAATGTACAGAGACATCCTGAATGAAAACCTGCTCCAGAGCACTCTTGACCTCAGACTGGGGTGACGGTTCATCTTTCAGCAGGGCAACGACCCTAAGCACACAGCCAAGATATCAAAGGAGTGGCTTCAGGACAACTCTGTGAATGTCCTTGAGTGGCCCAGCCAGAGCCCAGACTTGAATCCGATTGAACATCTCTGGAGAGATCTTAAAATAGCTGTGCACCGACGCTTCCCATCCAACCTGATGGAGCTTGAGAGGAGCTACAAAGAGGAATGGGCGAAACTGGCCAAGGATAGGTGTGCCAAGCTTGTGGCATCATATTCAACAAGACGTGAGGCTGTAATTGCGGCCAAAGGTGCATCGACAAGGTATTGAGCAAAGGCTGTGAATACTTATGTACATGGGATTTCTCAGTTTTTTTTATTTTTAATAAATTTGCAAAAACCTCAAGTAAACTTTTTTCACGTTGTCATTATGGGGTGTTGTGTGTAGAATTCTGAGGGAAAAAATGAATTTAATCCATTTTGGAATAAGGCTGTAACATAAAAAAATGTGGAAAAAGTGATGCGCTGTGAATACTTTCCGGATGCACTGTATGCTGATTAGAGACCAATGTCACCAGAACTTGGTAATTTTCAAAGAAGTAAATACAAACATTTTTGTAGGATGCAGGCAGTTCTGTTATCACAATACTGTACAGCATGATGATGAGATACCAATCAAAGCAGTCTGATCTTCAAAGCAGGTGAGTCTTTTGTGAGACAAGTAAATGTCTACGTTTGTCCTGTAGATAGCTACCAACAATAACCTGTAACAGGATTACTTAGAAAGCTTGCCTTTTCATTTATCCCAGTCACAAACAAAGGGTGTCTATTGTCCCTTCATCTGTCGGCGTTTCCTTTTATTATTAACATGTTTTGTTTCTCTCTAAAAGCAACACACATATGTTCTTTTCTTTAAAACACCAATTTCTAGCCCATTACATAATGGGATGGACAAAAGCAGGGGTTCTGTCATTTGATTATTTAATCAACTACTGTTTATTTTCTATAATGCCAACGACCCTCTCACTCTGCAAGCCCACTGGTGATTTTTGTGTTTTTTCTCTTGCAGGTTTGTACAAGCCGGCCATAGCCCACCGGGATCTGAGCAGCACAAATGTGGTGGTCAAGGCTGACCGAACCTGCGCCCTCTCCGATTTTGAGTCGGCAGCCATACTCTACCCTCGTGCTGCAGCCAAGGACGGACTGAATGTGACAAACCTGCACGAGGTGACGGGAGCATCGGTTTGAGGGTTGGGAGGTCGGGCTGATGGTGAATTGGGCTGCAGGAGTCGGTCATCAAAGTCAGCGGGCTGCAGGGTTTGGAGGAATATTTCAGAGAAATGTAGATAAATACGCAAATAAATGAATATATTGTGAAATATGACAATAGATAAACAAAAAAATACAATGACACATCAGGCTAAATATTTTAATGTGCCATAAATATATTTTTGTTGCTTATTTCTTTTATGTATTTATTGAACTATTTCTTCAGTCTTCATTAGGGACACCACATGCAACATGAAATATGACTTGAAATAAAACCTGTCACTCTAACCTGTCGAAGCTGACAAGGTGGGCTCTAGTGAGTCCTGCATTTTGATTGGTGAACTGTCAGTAGTGTACACATAAATCCACAGCCATAAAGTACTATGGAGACACTACACTCCAGACATAGACTCCTGTCGATGAATTCAGAGTTTCTTGAATTAAAGGGGCAGCTTCACAAAGGGTGGAGTGGTGGCCCTGAGGCTGGGGATTTGTGCCAGCAATCGGAAGGTTGCCGGTTCTAACCCCATACACGCCAGACGTGACTCAACTCCATTGAGCCCTTGAGCAAGACCCTTAACCTGCAATTGCTCTGTCCTGGGTATGACGTTAATCTGCACCCAGCTCTGCAAGCGGGTCCTCCAACTTACAGGGAGAACCTGGGGGTTGTTGGCAGGATTGGCACTCCAGCCACCATAATAAACCTCACACTGTTCTAGTGTGTTGCTGAGGTGTCACCCGTTGCATGGCTGCACTTGGATGTCAATCCAGGTGGTTTGCCGTGTGGTGGGTGCGGTGACACGCTGTAATCATTACATGGTCCCAACCCTTTGCGCATGAATTCAGGACGACTTTTTCTTGCACTTCTGTTTGATGTGGATAGTCACAAATTTGTCTGTTTTGCTTGCAACAGAAATCCGGTGGCTCACCGGTAGATGCAAAGTTATAACTGTTTACGTCTTCGCCACCCAACCAATTAAAACGCAGCACTCGCTAGGGCTGATCAGGGCCTACATTTTGGGATCTTATAGTCTTTTCCTTGAATGGAAACCATTTTTGTGTACCGTTGCTAGGGTTGTGTCCTGCATTTCTAGGGGGTGTGGTCTCTGGGGTCATAACCTCAAGTTCATCAGAAGACGGGATCAAAGGTCAATGGTTGCACTAAGGGTTATCCAGTCTGCAGATAAATCCTCCTAAACCTTTATTGCATTGTTTTTGTGGTTTACATTCGTGTCTTGCCTGGTTTTTTTTTCCTCAATTATGACTGTGATTTTTGTCTCTGGTCTGGATTTTGGTTGCTTTGTTTTATTTTAGTTTTGTTAGGTTTTACCTTTTGCATGTATCTCCCCATTAAACTCAAGAAATTAGTTTTCTGTGTTCCTGCAGAGTCAGGACATTCGACGGCTGAAAAATCAGAGTTTTCATTTCATTGTATACGCCCCGTGTAGTAGTGAAACAGGGCAAACTTTAAAACTCAATAAACAAACGGGTATCGCTAGCTAAGCGGAGGAAAGGTACACTCCAACATGTGGTGACAGGTAGAGTGACTCAAACGGAGGCTGGTGCGTGAGTGAGGAAGGCCCTGCCGGGCTCCCTACTCCTGAAATTACACTTCCCCTCCCCTTGGCCCGCAGCCTCTCTCGGATTCGCACAAATAAATCGGTACCGCAAGCGAAATATGATACTTAACGTAATGAGCGAAGTTGCAAAGTCAACCAGAATGTTCAAGCAAATTATAGAAAACAAAAAGATCTAAATCCGTTAAGTAGTTCTGTCATGAAAAGTGGACAGACAGACAGACATTGGATTTTATATATATATATATATCTACTGTATATATTAGATAGATAGATTTCATGTGGCAATGAAGTGTCACTGTAATAAATAAATGCTGAAATAATTAAATACATAATTAAAGAAATAAGCAATAAAAAACACATTTCATGACACACCATGTTTTTATTTATATATTGTCACATTTTATAATAGAATTATTTATTTTTCTTTTATTTAATTTTTTTTCTGAAATATTACTCTATAGTGAGGCTGAGTGACAATGTGAAAATAGATTTTCAGTTGTTGAAAAATAATAAGTTAAAAGGTTTGAAACTTGGGGCATTTTAAATATTTATTAATTTTGTCAAAAACAGTGATGACACCTTTTTCTTTAGTATTTATGTAATGGTGAGTCCCAGTTTAGATATAACACTGATAATTTAGCATCATTACGTGTACTTAAAGAATGAACGAAGGAAATGCAAGGGTCGTATTTGGGGATGGAGTCTCAAATGAAGGGCGAGTACCAAGAATAAGGAGGGAGGAAGTAAATGAGGCATTGAAATTTGTTGGTACCCCTCCATAGAAAAAGAAGAACCTACAATTGTCTCTTAAAACTGACAAAAGTAATTGGTCCCCCATTATTGTTTATTCCATATTTAACAAAAAACAGACTTTGCTTTAGAGTTTTGATTCAGAAGAATATTTATAATAATAACGCAAATGAATAATGGCATGGACACCGATGATGGGACCCTTAATCTAATATTTTGTCGCATAACCTTAAGAGACAATTATTGCAAACAACAGATTCCTGGAGCTGTCCGTGAGACTTCTTCACCTGTCCACTCTTTGCGTGCAAACTGGGTCAGGTTTGAAAGGGGGCTTCTCTGAAAGGCTGAGCCAATACTAGTGTCCAATTTTGGAATTTGTGCTCTACATTGAAATAGAAGAAGCACCATCAGTGGAGTTTTGGGGTAGAAATTTAACATCTTGTTTAAGAAAGAAACATCGTCTGACAGGACAAATCAGTTATCAGGCAGGAGAAAAGCTGTTCATGGTATCTTTTAATTACCCCTTAGCAAAATGCCTTAGAAAGAGCATTCTTCAAAAGAAGTCTGTTATAGCCTGGTCAGAATGATCAGAGAAAGCAAAGATTAGAGACTTATTTTATAAATTACTAGTCGCCCCCCACGGCTTCGCCCGCGTAGTAGTGAAACAGGATATTGAGAAAGGTCCTGCCCGGCTCCTCACTCCTGACGTCACACTTCCCCCTCTACTCGGCCCACAGCCTCAGTCTCAGATTAGCACAAATATAATCACTCCTGCAAGCGAACTATGATTCTTAGCGAGATGAGAGAAGTTGCAAAATCAACCGGAATGTTCAAGCAAATTACAGAAAAAAACCTGATCTAAATCCGTTAAGTAGTTCTCTTGTTCGCTAGCTAAGTGGAGGTAAGGAACTCCCTGAGGCTGGTATGAGAGTGAGGAGGGCCCTGTCCCCCTCCCCTCAGCCCACTGCGTGTCTCTTGGATTCACGCAAATAAATCGATACCGCAAGCGAACTATGATACATAGCGCAATGAGAAAAGTCGCAAAATCAATCGGAATATTCGAAGAAATTATAGAAAAAAAAACCCGATCTAAGTCTGTTAAGTAGTTCTCTTGTTCGCTAGCTAAGCGGATGTAAGATATGCTCCGAGGCTGGTGTGTGAGTGTCTCTCGTATTCCCACAAATAAATCGGTACTGCAAGCGAACTTTGGTACATACCGAAATGAGAGAAGTCACAAAATCAACTGGAATGTTCGAGCAAATTATAGAACAAAACCTGATCTAAATCCATTAAATAATTTTCTCGTGAAAAGCAGACAGACAGTACTGACAGACAGACGTTGGATTTTATATATATATATATATATATATATATATATATATATATATATATATAAAATTCTTTTCGCGTTTGAAATGGAAATGACGTATGACCACACAATATGGAAATTACGTTGAGAACAAAGTGGACGCTGGGAGGCACTGAATGTCTGGCTGCTCTGCCG